>NC_136061.1:2107665954-2107673454 GCF_964261635.1 Lissotriton helveticus
CACATCGGAACCCCTTTCCGGGCCCTTGGCAGTGCGGCAGGCTGGGAGACAGGGCCCAGGGCCTGAGCACCCGACCCGGGGCCCGCCCGGGCCCCTGGACCCAGCCGGGGCTCCCAAGCCCGGAGGCGCATGGGACGCCTCCCCGGTCCCTCCGGACCCCGTCCCGGGCACCCTGCCACGCAGCAGGACCAAGGACAGAGCCCGGGGTGGGGAGGCCGCCCTCCCCGGGCCCTCAGGGGCCCTAGCCACTGCTCCTGAACCCAGCCAAGCAAGGGGAGGCTCCCCGGGCACACCGGAACCCCTTCCCGGGCCCTTGGCAGTGCGGCAGGCTGGGAGACAGGGCCCAGGGCCGGAGAAACCAACCCGGGGCCCGGCCGGGCCCCTGGACGCAGCCGGGGCTCCCAAGCCCGGAGGTGCATGGGACGCCTCCCCGGTCCCTCCGGACCCCGTCCCGGGCACCCTGCCACGCAGCAGGACCAAGGACAGAGCCCGGGGTGGGGAGGCCGCCCTCCCCGGGCCCTCAGGGGCCCTAGCCACTGCTCCTGAACCCAGCCAAGCAAGGGGAGGCTCCCCGGGCACATCGGAACCCCTTCCCGGGCCCTTGGCAGTGCGGCACGCTGGGAGACAGGGCCCAGGGCCGGAGAAACCGACCCGGGGCCCGGCCGGGCCCCTGGACGCAGCCGGGGCTCCCAAGCCCGGAGGTGCATGGGACGCCTCCCCGGTCCCTCCGGACCCCGTCCCGGGCACCCTGCCACGCAGCAGGACCAAGGACAGAGCCCGGGGTGGGGAGGCCACCCTCCCCGGGCCCTCAGGGGCCCTAGCCACTGCTCCTGAACCCCGCCAAGCAAGGGGAGGCTCCCCGGGCACACCGGAACCCCTTCCCGGGCCCTTGGCAGTGCGGCAGGCTGGGAGACAGGGCCCAGGGCCGGAGAAACCGACCCGGGGCCCGGCCGGGCCCCTGGACGCAGCCGGGGCTCCCAAGCCCGGAGGTGCATGGGACGCCTCCCCGGTCCCTCCGGACCCCGTCCCGGGCACCCTGCCACGCAGCAGGACCAAGGACAGAGCCCGGGGTGGGGAGGCCGCCCTCCCCGGGCCCTCAGGGGCCCTAGCCACTGCTCCTGAACCCAGCCAAGCAAGGGGAGGCTCCCCGGGCACATCGGAACCCCTTCCCGGGCCCTTGGCAGTGCGGCAGGCTGGGAGACAGGGCCCAGGGCCGGAGAAACCGACCCGGGGCCCGGCCGGGCCCCTGGACGCAGCCGGGGCTCCCAAGCCCGGAGGTGCATGGGACGCCTCCCCGGTCCCTCCGGACCCCATCCCGGGCACCCTGCCACGCAGCAGGACCAAGGACAGAGCCCGGGGTGGGGAGGCCGCCCTCCCCGGGCCCTCAGGGGCCCTAGCCACTGCTCCTGAACCCAGCCAAGCAAGGGGAGGCTCCCCGGGCACACCGGAACCCCTTTCCGGGCCCTTGGCAGTGCGGCAGGCTGGGAGACAGGGCCCAGGGCCGTGGCACCCGACCCGGGGCCCGGCCGGGCCCCTGGACCCAGCCTGGGCTCCCAAGCCCGGAGGCGCAGGGGGAAGCCTCCCCGGGCCCTCCAGGACCCCGTCCCGGGCACTCTGCCACGCAGCAGGACCAAGGACAGCGCCCGGGATGGGGAGGCCGCCCTCCCCTGGACCTCAGGCCTTCCATGTCAGCCCGGCAATCTGGTCGCCCCATTGGAAAGCATTGCGCGCTACTATTGCAAACACATTATCTACCGGACTTGCTCTAGATGGCGCTCCAACATAAGGAATGTACCAACACCTTCCCTACTGGAATCGTGACGAGCAGGAGCCGTCATTAGCACTGAAGGGGCTAGTATATCAACACTTTCCCTCCTGTTGCGCAGGTTGGAGTTTGAAAAATAGATTGTATTATGCCTTTAGTTTGTGTGTCCTCTAGATCAAGTTGATCTACTGACTTGCGATGCCAAGGCATCTCGCTGTAAAGGAATGCGATGTCACAGCATGCATTTGTGCATTCGAATAGATGGCCGCCTATAACCCCTTCGCTGCGGCGGGTTTTCAAATGGGTTTGGGCATGGAGCTGCCCGGGACCCGTGGAGCCCGTCCTGGGCACTCTGACCTGCTGTTGGCCCGGGGGAGGACTGCCCGGGACCCGTGGAGCCCGTCCTGGGCACTCTGACAAGCTGTTGGCCCGGGGAAGGGAGCCCCAGACGACCGGGACCTGTGGAGCCCGTCCTGGGCACTCCTGTATGCCGTTGGCCCGGGGAAGGGAGCCCCGGACGTCCGGGTCCCGTGGAACTCGTCCTGGGCACTCTGACATGCCGCTGGCCCGGGGAAGGGTGCCCCGGACGCTCGGGGCCCGTAGCCCGTCCTGGGCACTCTGACAAGCCGTTGGCCCGGGGAAGGGAGCCCTGGACGCCCGGGACCCGTGGAGCCCGTCCTGGGCACTCTGGAATGCTTTGGCCCGGGGAAGGGAGCCCCGGACGCCCGGGGGAGGACTGCCCGGGACCCGTGGAACTGGTCCTGGGCACTTTTACATGCCGTCGGCCTGGAGGTGGGTGCCCTGGACGCCCGGGGGAGGCCTGCCCGGGACCCGTGGAGCCCTTCCCGGGTACTTTGCCAATGCCGTTGGCCTCATGGAGATGGTTGCCCCGGACGCGTCCGGGGGAGGCCTGCGCGGGACCCATGGAGCCCGTCCTGGGCATTGAGCCATGCCGTTGGCCTGGAGATGGGAGCCCCGGACGCCCGGGGGAGGACTGCCCGGTACCCGTGGATCCCGTCCTGGGCTCTTTGACATGCCGTCGGCCTGGAGGTGGGAGCCCCGGACGCCCGGGAGCGGGCTGCCCGGGACCCATGGAGCCCGTCCTGGACACTTTGACATGCCGTCGGCCTGGAGGAGGGTGCCCGGGACGCCCGTGGGAAGCCTGGTCGGGACCCGTGGAGCCCTTCCCGGGTACTTTGCCAATGCCGTTGGCCTCCTGGAGATGTGTGCCCCGAACGCCCGGGGGGAGGGCTGCCCGGGGCCCGTGGAGCCCGCCCTGGGCACTTTGACATGCCTTCGTCCTGGAGGTGGGAGCCCCGGACGCCCGGGGGAGGGCTGCCCGGGACCCATGGAGCCCTTCCCGGTTACTCTGCCATCCCGTTGGCCTCCTGGAGATGGGTGCCCCGGACGCCCGGGGGAGGTCTGTCCGGGGCCCATGGAGCCCGTCCTGGGCAGTGTGACATGCCGTCGGCCTGGAGGTGGGACCCCCGGACGCCCGGGGGAGGGCTGCCCGGGACCCATGGAGCCCTTCCCGGTTACTCTGCCATCCCGTTGGCCTCCTGGAGATGGGTGCCCCGGACGCCCGGGGGAGGTCTGTCCGGGGCCCATGGAGCCCGTCCTGGGCAGTGTGACATGCTGTCGGCCTGGAGGTGGGAGCCCCGGACGCCCGGGGGAAGGCTGCCCGGGACCCGTGGAGCCCTTCCCGGTTACTCTGCCATCCCGTTGGCCTCCTGGAGATGGGTGCCCCGGACGCCCGGGGGAGGTCTGTCCGGGGCCCATGGAGCCCGTCCTGGGCAGTGTGACATGCCGTCGGCCTGGAGGTGGGAGCCCCGGACGCCCGGGGGAAGGCTGCCCGGGACCCGTGGAGCCCTTCCCGGGTACTTTGCCATCCCGTTGGCCTCCTGGAGATGGGTGCCCCGGACGCCCGGGGGGAGGTCTGTCCGGGGCCCATGGAGCCCGTCCTGGGCAGTGTGACATGCCGTCGGCCTGGAGGTGGGAGCCCCGGACGCCCGGGGGAAGGCTGCCCGGGACCCGTGGAGCCCTTCCCGGGTACTTTGCCATCCCATTGGCCTCCTGGAGATGGGTGCCCCGGACGCCCAGGGGCGGTCTGTCCGGGACACGTGGAGCCCGTCCTGGGCATTGAGCCATGCCGTTGGCCCGGAGAATGGAGCCCCCAGACGCCCGGGGGAGGTGTTGCCCAGGCATATCTCATCTGGTCCCCCGGGCAGAGAACCACCAGCCCTGGAGAGGTGTCCGGGCGTACCCTGCCCCTAGTAATCCGGAGGGAAATTACCCCCCTTTCTTGCAATCCGTGCACGCGAGGTGACAGAGGGGACCCAAGGCGTAAAAGAACCCGACCTCATGGAGCCCTAGCTGGGATCCGGGAGGCGAATGGCACCTCATCGGGACTTCCAGGGAAGCCCAGCCATCTGGTCGCCCCATTGGAAAGCATCGCGGGCGACCAGATGGCCGGGATCGAAAGGACTCCCAGCTCCCCATCCATCCCAAGCCTTCGCGGTAGGGTTCCTGACTTCCTGCCCACGCAAGGCAGGGCTCTTGGACCCCGGCTGGGCCTCAGGCGCAGGTTGGACCACCGGAGCTCTAGGGCCCGGACGACCTGGGGGGAGGAATGCCCGGGACCCGTGGAGCCCGTCCTGGGTACTTTGACATGCCGTCGGCCTGGAGGTGGGTGCCCCGGACGCCCGGGGGAAGCTGCCCGGGACCCATGGAGCCCGTCCTGGGTACTTTGACATTCCGTCGGCCTGGAGGTGGGAGCCCCGGATGCCCGGGGAGAGGTCTGCCCGGGACCCATGGAGCCCGTCCTGGGTACTTTGCCTATGCCGTTGGCCTCATGGAGACGGGTGTCCCAGACGCCCGGGGGAGGACTGTCCCAGACTCATGGAGCCCGTCCTGGGCACTTTGACATGCCGTCTGCCTGGAGGTGGGAGCCCCGGACGCCCGGGGGAGGGCTGCCCGGGACCCATGGAGCCCGACCCGGGCACGCTGCCATGCCGTCAGCCTGGATGGAGCCCCGGACGTCCGGGGTACGAGTGACCGGGACGCATGGAGCCCGTCCTGGGCACTTTTCCGTGCCTTCGGCCTGGAGCCCCCAGACACCCAGGGGAGGGCCACCGTGAAAACCATGGAGCCCGACCCGGGCACTCTGCCATACCGTCAGCCTAGATGGAGCCCCGGACGCCCAGGGGACGAATGCCTGACGCATGGAGCCCGTCCTGGGCACTTTTCCATGCATTCGGCCTGGAGCCCCCAGACACCCAGGGGAGGACATCCCTGGAAACCATGGATCACGACCCGGGCACTCTGCCATGCCGTCAGCCTGGATGGAGCCCCGGACGCCCGGGGGATGAATGCCCGGGACGCATGGAGCCTGTCCTGGGCACTTTTCCATGCCGTCAGCCTGGATGGAGCCCCGGACGCCCGGGTGACGACTGCCCAGGAGCCATGGAGCCCGTCCTGGGCAATTTGACATGCGGTTGGCCTGGAGGAAGGAAGCCCCGGGTGGCCTAGGGAGGTGTTGCCCAGGCATAGCCCATCTGGTCCCCATGGCAGAGAACCGCCAGCCTCGGAGGGGTGTCCGGGCGTACCCTTCTCCCTAGTAATCCGGAGGAAAATTACCCCCTTTTCTTGTAATCTGTGCACGCGAGGTGACAGAGGGGACCCAAGGCGCGAATGTACCCGACCTCCTGGAGCCCTCGCTGGGATCCGGGCGGCGAATGGCACCTCATCGGGACTTCCAGGGAAGTTCGGCCATCTGGTCGCCCTTATAGGAAAGCGTTGCGGGCGACCAGATGCCCGAGGGGATCCGGGCGACCAGATGGCCGAGGGAATCTGGGCGATCAGATGGCTGGACACGGAAGTGAAGCCGCCTGGACTCTCCCGACCCTGTCCCTGTCCCCGTCCCCGTCCCGGGACGAATGCCCGGGACGCATGGAGCCCGTCCTGGGCACTTTTCCATGCCTTCGGCCTGGAGCCCCCAGACACCCAGGGGAGGACCACCGTGAAAACCATGGAGCCCGACCCGGGCACTCTGCTATACCGTCAGCCTGGATTGAGCCCCGGACGCCCGGGGGACGAATGCCCGGGACGCATGGAGCCCGTCCTGGGCACTTTTCCATGCCTTCGGCCTGGAGCCCCCAGACACCCAGGGGAGGACCACCGTGAAAACCATGGAGCCCGACCCGGGCACTCTGCCATACCGTCAGCCTGGATGGAGCCCCGGACGCCCGGGGGACGAATGCCCGGGACGCATGGAGCCCGTCCTGGCCACTTTTCCATGCCGCCGGGGTGGATGGAGCCCCGGGCGCCCAGGGGACGACTGCCCAAGAGCCATGGAGCCCGTCCTGGGCAATTTGACATGCCGTCGGCCTGGCGGAAGGAAGCCCCGGGTGGCCTAGGGAGGTGTTACCCAGGCATAGCCTATCTGGTCCCCATGGCAGAGAACCACCAGCCTTGGAGGGGTGTCTGGGCGTACCCTGTCCCTAGTAATCCGGAGGGAAATTACCCTCCTTTCTTGTAAACTCTGCACGCGAGGTGACAGAGGGGACCCAAAGCGTGAAAGTACCCGACCTCCTGGAGCCCTCGCTGGGATCTGGGAGGCGAATGGCACCTCATCGGGACTTCCAGGGAAGTTCGGCCATCTGGTCGTCGATTTGTCGAGCCCTGGGAGAGAACTGGGGCTCGGCAGGGCCAGGGTGCCAGCAGGTCCCAGTCTGCCAGGTAACCAGGTCTGGGGATATGCTGCCCATGCGCTGCCGGGGCCCGGGCATGACCTCCGGTGGGCCCTCAGGTGCGTCAGTCTGGCACGGGGAGGCTCTGAACCTGCTTGGCTGGGGCCAGGGCTCCACAAATCCACTCGCCCGCTCGACCGGGGCCTAAACGGCGTCCTGCTCATGGCGGGCTTGGGGCTTAGCTTCCAAACCCTACCCCCAGGCCAGGGAGAGCCTCTGCAGGCCCCGATGGACCCCAGCACCCGGTACCTCAGCTGGATTGCAGGACGGGGGCTCCAGCACCCCGGGACCTGCCGGACAGAGTTAAAGCCCCGGGCCCGGTCCCATGTTCCGAACCCTAGCCAGGCCGGGGAATGCCTCCCCAGGCCCAGAGGGATCCTAGCGCCCAGGCCCTCGACTGGCTTGCAGGACAGGGGGCTCCAGCACCCTCGGGGCCTGCCAGATGGAGTTCAAGCCCCGGGCCAGGTCCCAGCTTCCAAACCCTAGCCAGGCTGGGGAGAGCCTCCCCGGGCCCCGGTGGAGCCCCGTCCCCAGCGCCCGGACCCTCTGGTGGCCTGCGGGACGGGGGGCTTGCACACCCCGGGGCCGGCCGGCCGGAGCTCAAGCCCCGGGCCCGGTCCCACCATCCGAACCCTATCCAGGCTGGTGTGAGCCTCCCCGGGCCCCGGTGGAGCCCAGTCCCCAGCGCCCGGACCCTCTGGTGGCCTGCGGGACGGGGGGCTCGCGCACCCCGGGGCCGGCCGGCGCTCAAGCCCCGGGCCCGGTCCCACCTTCTGAACCCTAGCCAGGCTGGGGAGAGCCTCCCCGGGCACTGGTGGAGCCCCGTCCCCAGCGCCCGGACCCTCTGGTGGCCTGCGGGACGGGGGGCTCGCGCACCCCAGGGCCGGCCGGCCGGAGCTCAAGCCCCGGGCCCGGTCTCACCTTCCGAACCCTATCCAGGCTGGGGAGAGCCTCCCCGGGCCCGGTGGAGCCCCGTCCCCAGCGCCC
>NC_136061.1:2111330954-2111458454 GCF_964261635.1 Lissotriton helveticus
AGGATCGAGGAGGAATTAATTCTCCAACTTAGGCGTGTTTGTAGACATGTCCCCTCAGACCACGCCCTCTTCCTTCACCATTGTGCAAACGCGCCACGTGGCAAGGTGTAAGTTGGGGAATTAATTCTCTTTCAATACTGAGGGTCTCTAAGGGCCAGCTAGACCAACAGGTATGTCCAGTATGCTCCAGGGAGCTGCGTTGCAGACAGGTGTTCAGAGCCCACGCCCCTTTTTACACCTCTCTGCAACGCAGCTCTGTGGCATTTACTGGAGGTACCTAGTGGGCTAGTTTGACCTTAGGGACCCTTAGGATTCAAGGGGACCTAATCTCTCAACTTAGAACGGCCACAGGGCGCGTTTACACAGTGGTGAAGGGAGGGGACGGGGCCTGAGGTGACCTGTGCAAACACACCCTGTGGAGCGTTTTAAGTTGTGGAAATAATTCCCCTTCAATCCTGATGGACCCTGGGGGCCAACTACCCCGCTAGGTGCTTCCAGTTAGCGCCACTGCGCTGCGTTGCAGAGAGGTGGTGCAGGCCGTGCCCCTTTTTACACCTCTCTGCAATGGCGCTTACTGGAGGTACCTGGTGGGCTAAGTTGCCCCTAGAGACCCTCAGGATTCAAGGGGACTTAATCTCCCAACTTAAAACGGCCACAGGGCGTGGTTACACAGTGGGGAAGGGAGGGGACGGGGCCTGAGGTGACGTGTGCTCGTTTTAAGTTAGGAAAAAAATTCACCTTCAATCCTGAGGGCTCCAGGGGGCCAACTAGCCTACCAGGGGCTTCCAGTAAGCACCACTGCACTGCGTTGCAGAGAGGTGGTCTAGGCCATTCCCCTATTTACACCTCTCTGCAACGCAGCTATGTGGTGCTTTCTGGAGTTACCTAGTGGGTTAGTTGGACCCTAGGGACCCTCAGGATTCAAGGGGACTTAATCTCCCAAATTAAAACGCCCACAGGGCGTGTTTGCACACGTACCTCAGGCTCTCCCCTTCCCTTCACCAGTGTGCAAATGCACCCTGTGGTGCGTTTTAATAGGTAGTTTTAATCACCCTTCCCTATTATGTACTAGGGGCTTACAGAGGAGGTCATGCTAATCACAGGGGTACCCCAACGCATAGTGTTCCCTAGTGTATGTAGGTGTTTTGACTTTATTCTAAGTGTCTTTTAGCATACCACTGGCTCTAGGCCTGGTTAGTCAGAGTCAGTTCACACCAGTACCCATCTGAAAAAGTTGTGGGCACAGGATGATTTTGTAACAAGGCCTCTTTCTGCTCCTCTGTTGGTTCTTTGTGCACATGTCTTGATTCTTCCTGCACTTTTCTTCTTCTTTGAGGACTTCTGTTGCTTCTTTCTGCATTTCTTTTTTTTCCTTCTGTGCTTTTTTTTGTTCTTTCTTCACATGTCCTCCCTCTGTAGGCATAGTTAGAAACTAGCATTTAGAAAACCTTTGAAATTCACTGAAAAAACCATAGGTTTCAGGCACGTTATAGTTAGGAATTAGCATTTAAAAAGCCTTAGAAATTCACTGAAAAAAACATAGGTTTCAGGGGCGTTCTAGTTAGCTGGACATTTCACTCGTACAAAACCATTGAAATTCCCCCATTATAGTTAGTTCCGCTAACTATAACTCGCGCGCCTGCAATGCACTGCTGATGACGTCACATATTACAGCACTCATGACATGGTCAGTGACATCACTCATGACATCACAAGGGCATTCAAACAAACCTCCTAGGAACGGTGAAGATATCTCTCTCTGCATATCTTTCTGTACCCGACTTAGCATTTTCTGACTATTACTAAAAGGTTAAACCTCCTGATCTGGTTAGTGATGCAAAGTGCAAGAATTAGAATACATATTCTGTTGCACACTCACTAAAATATACATGTATGGTAATAAAATGTATTTTTTGAGCAGATGATTTCTCTAATAAAGTAACTGTTACGTGATACATTAATTGAATTATTACAAAATGAAGCATGTGTTTAAAACATGAAATTCAGTGGGGACATGTAAGGAGAAAACTCAAAGCGCACGTAACACATTTGGCTCCCTTCCTGGACTGACATACGCCTTCGCACCAGCAAAGAGGCTGGATGCTGTTTGGATTTATTCAAAAAATTCAAACAGTACCTGGCGTGAGGAGTCTGGTATCATTTGGATTTTTTCTAAGCCTCCTTGTCCGGGGTGCAGATATACACATGTTTGTGCCCCTGCAGGAACATGGATGCCGTTTTGATCACGGAAAATGCCAACTCTGATACTAGGGAAAGAGGGTGCCAAGCGCCCCAGATGTAATGCTGTGTCACCACCTTGACCTCAAATCGGCATTATTATCTAGGCAGATGGATTAAACCTGAAAGTCTCGCAGTTCACGTGGAGGAGAGATGCCATAGAAGGTCTCATGTCCATCTTTGGGAATCAATCCTTTTGAACTTTGAAAATCCTAGTGCAGAGGAATGAAGTAGACCCTGAGTGTCTGCAGGTGACTGATACCATCGTTAACCCTTCTTGTACCAGGTAGGTATATGAGCCTTAGGAACCCTTAGAACTTTTATACGATAAAGGAATCAAAATAAGTTGTTCTTAGCTGTAGGGGGGTTCTTACTTTAAAATAGAAAATCACTAAACAATTTAAGAGAGAGAGAAAGAAACAGAGGGAGATACACACATGGCACTGCTGAGCTCGAAAGCTAATTTGATTTTTTTAAATAACTTTTTTTAATTAAATGTTGATTCACAGAGGTAGAACAGCATACATTGCAGTAGATGACAATCAATAAACAGAATTATTCTACATAACAGGCTACAGTTAATAGGCTAGTGAAGTCCATAGAGTCTCTGAGCATTCGATGTATGGAGTGGAGAATCATTCCAGGCGCTTTCGGTTCAGAGTGTCTATAGCACCTAACCTGTGGGCTCGAGATTCGTGAGTATTTTTTGCTGTAACCCTGTGACTTCTACACTACTCTTTCAGCTGTCACGTACTGATCCATGCCCTTAAGATATTTGCCAGTTGTCGATGGATCTCAACCCCATAAATGACTAACTGTGACTGAAGATTATTATAAGTTATATGTGGACTCACATTGCTTTCCAGATTTAAATATGATATGGACAGCGATGATAGTGTTCTCAATACTGAGTAATGTGGTCAACTTGATTTTGTCAAATGTGTCTACTAAAAAATATATATAGGATTTGAAACCTCCAAGCAATTTCCACAATCAGGTCTCAGGATCACAAAATGTTAAGAATAAATGGAACTTCCACTATTGGAATGGAGCATTTTTATATTTCTATATAGCTTCAGCTGATTCTAGGCCGATTTAGAAGGGGTTTTGATAGATGTGTTAAAGGAGTAATTTAGGTTAAGATTGATATAGCAGTTCTGCATGAGCTGCTGGGATAGAGTGGACTCACTTTTTCCTCAGGTAAGACATTTCTCCATATTTGTACTAAGTTAATAAATTGCAATTTTAATGACAGACCAGAAGTAGTTGAGTGTTCTTTACATCTACAACAGTTGTTGGAAAAATTAAGTAGTTGAAATATACCAAATTGACATTTGCATCATGTCAGTTGCAAAGCTATTTTAGTACTAAAGCTGTTTCAAACAAATCTCTTCTAACATCATTAACATGTCGCAAATATGATTTTTTAATGTGAGTGCTTATTTGTTGGTAGCCCAGGAGAAGTAACTTCCCTTTTGACTACATTCTTTGTGCAGTTTCTGAGAGCTTTCTAAGTTTTGTGTTTTGTTGTTATAGGATTTGAAGGCTGTTCCATGGTACCGACAATCTACCCACTGGAGACACTTCATAACTCGCTTTCCCTTCGGCAGGTGAATGAGTTCCTGACCGCTGTGTGCAAAAGCTGTACTGGCTCTCATTCAAGAGGCTCCATGGGTAACAAATTGTTTTCACTGATTTAAATATATACAGTGGTTGTGTGTTTTCTGGTTGAGGGACCTCGTATTCCTTTTCATTACTGTAACCTAGGTATGACAGAAAAGGCAAGGTAAATTACTCTTTTTTAAACTGTAGTCTGTTTTTATCCTAGAGCGGCTTACCAAAAGCCTACTTAACAAACTAATCCCTTGCTTTGTGCTAGTTCGAGTCCTTATTTCCAATTGTTCATGTTAGTCCATAGAGAAATTGGATGATTGCGTTCATTTGTGCAGTACTACAAATTAAATTGTATCAATACGATTCTGAGTGTGTCCTTTAAAAAACAAGCTTCTAAACCTTAGGATGATTTCGCATATGCAACTTGTACATGCTCTACATGAACGTTCGATACTGAATGCACATTGTTGCCACGTCTAAAGAGCTGCAACACTTCCTTCAGGAAAAAGGAGCCATGATCAGCTCATCTAAGACAGTACAAAAAGAATCATTAGCAAAGCCACTAAGTCTGGCTTTGATTTGCTAACAAATGCAAACAGTGTTTGTGTGCCGTTTTCTGCATGTGTTAATACATTAAATTACGCTTATTAGCTTTTCCTAAGACTGGTTTAAATCCTCACTCAGACATTTAGACCTAACAGACTACATTGAGGTTTTGTGTCAATGTCCGCTCCCTGTGATCTGACGGAGCTAGCTTTCTCCCTTTAGAGTTCTGCATTGGTCAGGTTTTGCCAGTTCTTTCGACATACGGCAGAATGTTTTGTAAATATTTCTGATAACTAGAACTATTTATCTGAACTAACCCAATATAACAACACAGAACATGGATATTCAAATATATACACAACAGTTGTTGCCTACAAGTGTACTAAAACAAATGTTCTGGCTCATAGGATTCTCTGTGATATTCATAAAAGTATCTCCCTATGTGGCATTATCCTGGAACACATTTCAACTGACCTGTTTTCCTTTATCATATCTCCACATTGTTAGGGCTCCCTATCAAGGAACTGGCCTGGCTATTCTAATTTCATTTATTTGATTTCTACACTACTCCCTTTATCTGTTGATTTTGTCTATTGATGTTCTTACTTTTCATTATCTATATATTCACTTAGGTTTTTGCAATTGCAAACCGTACGATTCGCAAAAATCGTCTGTTTGCGATCGCAAATTGGCCTTTGGAGATGCATGAAAGTGTTTCCTATGCACAATTTAGGAATTTGCAGTTATTGCGATAGCATTTAAGGAATCGCAATTTGCGATTCCTTAAATGCAATACTAGAAGCACTTTCAAAAAATGATTTGGGACCGCAAATTACAGACAAATCAAACTTGTCTGTAATTTGCAAAAACTTTGAAAAATGCACTAAAATGCATTTTTTAAAGTTTCAGGTTACACACACACATGCCCTTGGGGCATGTGTGCGCGCAACATGGGTGCACATCACAATTTCAGGGGTGCAACAGGGTGTCATTTTGACACCCTTGCACCCTTGAAATTGCATGAGGAATTTGCGCAAATTGCGCATGCAGTCTCCCATTCATGCTCAGTTAGGCAACATTTACTGTTTTTTAAACATGTTGCAGCAGTAAAGTAAATAGTATGTTTTGCTATTATGCTACTAATGCAATGTACTCAAATGGAAAAAATGAAAAGCAGGAAAGGTTCCCTTATACAAACCAGTTCAGAGCATTGATAGCATATCCACTTTAAGGCTCCAGAAGATAGCTCTATCCCATCATGCCCTGCAGTGAGACGTGCATTTTGTTTTTTTGGAGCACAGAGGAGAGGCTACCAGTATCTTCAGCATATTGCAGAGACAGTGCCCCTGGGTTACACTCTCTCTGGCCAGAACTGCATTGGTAAACAATTTGATAGTCTTGCCATTGTTACCAGTTCACCTTTTAGCTCCTAATCCTTCCCGATGTCCTTGTGAGACACTGGTATTCTAATAGAGACTACTAACTGTCTCACAATGTGAATTTCACCAAGCACCGAACTAGATCCAGAAACTTTAAAACACTTCCCTCACTCTGCTTCGGATACATCTGCTCCAGTATAGTGTCGGAGCCCCTATATACCACCTCAGCGAGCTGATGTCTGTTTCTTTCTACGCCCTCGAATGCAGATCCGAAGCGAGCAGTGCTGTCTCTTGACAGACTTGCCCTCGTTTTTTCATTAGGTCTCGCCTGGAATTAGCATCCGAAGGATGGGTCCAGGCTGGAGACTTATAGTTGCCTGTCTCGGGGGAAGGAAGGACAAGAGGGTGTTACGAGCTTGAAAGCCGGATTTGTGTGCGCGAACGCGCACGTTCTGTCCCGCGCCGCGCCATGCACTTCCCTCCCATACTCCCAGCAAGTCAGCCTAACGCGCATGCATGCACACAGACACACACACACGCGCGCACATGCACTTACACTTACTTACACACACACACACACACACAAAGACACACACGCAGGCACCCAGACAGGCAACCCCCTCTCCCCTCTTACCTAACCGGGCTTCGGGCTTCTCGGGAACCTCGCAGAGCACTCGAGCTGCTCTGCCATGCCTGCAAGATTCGGGGCTCTCCCTTTAGGCTTGGGGGTCCCGCAGTCTCCCCGCTGGTCTTCACCCGGGCCCCCTCCTGGGTCCCGGGACTTCAGGTACGGCACTTCGCTGTCGCTCCGGGGCCGGGCTCGCGCTCCGAACTGAAAACGAAACTTTGAAATGTTGCGCATGCGCAGGCAGCCCCCGCCCTCCCACTCCTCCCAGCCCAGATACTGAGCTTGTTTGGGTGAGCACTTCTTCTGTGTGTTCCACGCTCGAGAGAAGCAAATCACCAAACAAATTAAGGGTTGTAATCTACAACAGTGGCAAGCTCCCTCGTTTCTTTTTCAAGCTGTGCTGTGATGTTTCGTGCTGTTCTTGCCCTACAAAAGCAGCCATTTAGATCATCATCCACAGAAGGCTAGCTTTTCAGTGTAATGTTACAGTGCCTTCTGCCCTCCAGGTTCCCCCTACTTTGTCTGTCTACCCATCTATTAACTATGAAGCCACCTGTGCTGGCAGCTTGACTGCCCTTCCCGTGGAGCGCTTGTCTGGGAAGTGATGCGATGATAAATGCGTAAGAGCTGATCTTTTTACAATGATGCTCTAGAAGACAACAATGCTGTTCGAGCTCCTACAGGTGACTGGCTGAGATTCGTGCACTTTCATGTATCCGCAGCTGATAGGATCACTGCAGGCTTCAGTCCTCCCACCGTGAACCTGTCGTACAATGTCACCGTCAGAATCTGATGCACACCAGGCAGTGAAGCGCTCCCGGGTCCTAAACGCATCAACACTGCTCGACTGCGGAAAAGTTACTGATTATCCAACTAATGCTTAACTTTCTGGATGTATAGTATTGCAGCGTGCGATAGAGAAACATGTCGGGGTGGGGAAGGTCATCTTTATTACCAATTTACTTCATAATGGAATAAGATAATCATGATGCAATGTGTAATGTACCCCCCCCCCAAACATATATGTGTACATGTTCAAGTGCACAGTAGAATTGTATGATCTCATAACCTATGTGAACAAAAGGGTCAGTTTTCCAAAGCGGACACATTTTGTGCGATGTGTTAAGTAGCACTCCCAGCAAGTCAGCCTAACGCGCATGCATGCACACAGACACACACACGCGCGCACACGCACTTACACTTACTTACACACACACACACACACACACACACACACACACAGACACACACACGCAGGCACCCAGACAGGCAACCCCCTCTCCCCTCCTTTCTCTTACCTAACCGGGCTTCGGGCTTCTCGGGAGCCTCGCAGAGCACTCGAGCTGCTCTGCCATGCCTGCAAGATGCGGGGCTCTCCCCTTAGGCATGGGCCATGGAACGCTCAGGTGCGGGGAGAATTCCCCTGCTGTGCTGAGCATTCCACAGGAACCAATGCACCTGTGACGAGCTAAACTCGTCATGAGCACAGGAGCACTGTAGCTCATGACAAGCTCAGCTCGTCATGAGCATGGGAGCGCTGTGCCTCTCCCCCAGCACAGCGGGGGAATTACCCCCGCAGCGAAGGGGCTAAGCTATTAGCATTGTAAATGTTTAAAAACAAAAACATAAATAAAAGGCATTGCCATTTACAATGCCAATAGCTCTAACTTTAATAATGCGAGACCTATTGCATTGCAAATGCTTGTTTACAATTGCAGTGTGCATATAAAAGCGCCAAAACGGCAGGGTTGAAACCTTGTAGTGAATGTCAACGACACAGGTCTTTCAAAGACACTTGTGAAGTCTTCCTGTGGTGCCTCGGCACCACATACGACACAAAGTCCAGCTCAAGTTTTGCCAAACTGAACCATAAGGCCATTTGAGACCACACCACTAAGCTTGCCATCGTCGAACTCCAGAAGAAGTTGCAAACGTGGTCCTGGACCCAGTTGAGGCCATGGTCATGCTCATACCCCCAGGAACCTTCCCAAGAGTTCTCCACATAGAGATCCTGGTGTTAAAGTAGATAAAAGAAACATAACAAACACAAGAAATCAAAGTACGGTTCACTGTCATACCACCACTCATGTCGCTTGGACTCATGTGACTCACCGGGTACCTCTAGGCCTCGGGCTGCTCTACAGCACGGACTCCACAAGTCCCTCCGATCAATCTTGATGTCCCTCAGTGGACATTTATCTGAAGGAGGCAGCAGCTTTCATCTTTGGTACCTCACTGGACCCTTTTGGGAATTCACATGCCGACCATGCCACTCAACCCCCACGCAAGGTCTAACCCATCCTCGATCATGGCCCCACCGGCTCCAGCCTTGCGCAACGTCCGATGTCATCTGTGGCACAGAGACCAATACCACTCTGGCGTGGACACCAATGACACAGCTAGAGCCTCTACGCCAGACCCAGATCCAATAGTCTTACCAGATTCGGAAGCTCGACCCTCTCGATCTTTACTGTGTTATTTTACATTTTCTGATGCGGGTATACAGTTTTATGATCAGGATTTTGAAGGGGATACTTTGTATGATGAGAGAGAACCTGCAAAATGCCAGTGGGTTGGATATGTCCCCTGAAATGTACTTAAACTTGCCTTTTCCTATGCCTGCTTCCTTTGCAACAGTCATCAGGAGGGCAGCCAAATTTCATAAACTCAACTTACTGATGCAAGAGTCAAGGACCAACATGTTGACTGAGGTTCTTAACCCGGCAGCTACCACTCACCACCTCTGCTTCCTTTCAATGAGGCCCAGGTAATTGTACTTGTTGGCACCTGAGTGAAAGCAGGATCTTACCCACAGGTCTACAGACAGGTAGCAAGATGGCATAGGCCTTCCCCCGGGGACCTAGACTTCCTAATACATCATCCCACCCTTGAGAGCTTGGTGCTACAGGTATCACCTAGCCACCAGGACCCCAACTCTTTCCCATTATTCCACCTGCCGGTAATCCAAATTATTTTTTATGTTTTATCCCATGACAGTCTTCCCTGCGATCAGTTAATACTTCATGCCTCCTGGGAAAACATTCACACACCTTGTGGGACAATGCAATATATGTATTGCCAACTGTCCCTCAGGAAGTCAGACAATACCCTACAAGGTTGGATCCTCGACGATCAAGATACTACGAAATGTATGTTCTGGCCTGAACACAACTGACTGGGTAGGACATTTTGCACCAGCATCGTGCTTCGATCCACACCTGGATCTGCTCCACAGGCTTGTTGGATGTTCGGCTGCCCCTAATGGACAGTTAAATGGCTCAAAAGGGTTTGGTCCTTAATACATTTTAGGAGAGCAAAGTCAACACCTGTTCTTCGGGCCTATCTCAGCCAGCTCAGTAGTTCCCACAGTAACAGCTCCCCTTTCGAGCCTTCTGTAGAGGTATCCCGTGAGGCAGCATCAATATAGGCCTCAAAAGCTAAAGGCCTCCCTGCCCTTTTGGTGGGTGAGGCTCATGAGGGCAATGTTGTACCGAGATCACAAAGCCTCCTCCCACATCCCCCGCTGCAAAAATGTTTTAATTTGTCCTTTGTGGCACACAATCATTTGTTGGGTCAGCTTTCACCTCCCTCCGCTGGCGGAGCATCATGTCAGAGCAATGTGTGCTCCAGATCATAGAGCATGAATACTCCCTACCTTATTTGTCCTATCCCATAGACATACCACCCACACCGCAACATCTACCGAAGGACCATTTGTTCATACTCCATGAAGAATTCAGGCTCTCTTGGCCGAGGGAGCATCATAGATCGGAACTGTCTGTTGTTCCTGTAATTTCCCCCCATCCTGGATCTCTGCCCTCTGAACTTTTTCCACAGGATGGACACAATTTTAGGTGCTCACCCATATCAAATGCTGTCTACCCTGGATCCAGAACACTTTTTTTAGCTGCTCCTCTGCCTCGCTGAGTCCAGGACATTGGAGCTATGATACCAATGTTTCAACCCTTGCACCGTGTCTCAAAAGTGGCTCTGAGACCTTTGGTCCTCTTGCATCCTGCTAGTACACCATGCCGGGTGGCACATGTGGGCTATGCAGTGCGATCTGAAGGCTCAGGAGGCTCAGCAACCTGTCAAATTACATCCAAGTGTCGAAGAAGACGGCAAAGGATCTGCAGTAGTGGCTGCTCGACATCAATTGGACCAGCAGCAGACCCCTATGCTTACCCAATCTAAATCGAACAGTCTTGATAAATGCATCATTGGTGGTTTTGGGAAAGGTGGAGATCAGAGGACTCTGGTCTCAACTTGCTGTAGCTGCAAGCAATTCACTTGGCACTGAAAGTGTAGGTAGATTCTCACAGACAACACGACCGCTATGTGATACTGCAGTAAACAGGACGGGATGAGATTGTAGGTTGTAGGTCCTGTGCCAGGAGACCTTGCACCTCTGGATGTGACTGAACTCTGACGGCATCTCCTTGGTAGCCCATCACCTCGGAGTACCTTTAAACACCAGGGCAAACTCAACCGATGTGGCCAATTGGATGACAAATGGTGATCACGCTCAGATCAACAGAGACCAGGCCCAAGTCATCCAAGTGGCGTTGGACTAGTCGAGGAGACTGTGCTACCCAAAACTTCTGGCCATGAGTAAATCCGGCATCCCCTTGGGAGGACCTCTTGTCTCAGCAGCATGACCAAGTGTTGCATCCAAAGCTGTACAATCTACACCTTTATGCATGGAGATTGAGTACTGACAGTTGATGACTTTTGATCTCGCCTTCCTCTTTCCCTGCCCAGAAGTGGTTGGTTTCATCTAGCAGCCTGGCATCCATCAACCATATCTGTTTACGCAGAATGCTGTTATAAGTTTGTTGTCTCTTATTCTTCCTGAAACATTCGATGCTTGAATGCACAGTCGTCAGATGTTCTCCTGTTTTGTTTGTTTCTAGCCCAGCAAGACCTTGCTGTGGTAACATTTAAAAGTCATCTCTCAGCACCTTTCGGCTTTCTTACGTTTACATGACCAGCCAACACTCTTCATTTCACTGGCTGAAATGTTTGAATATTTCCACCAACTCCGCTTGTGATGCCATTGTTGGACCTTAATTTGGTCCCCACCTACCTGTGTATGTTCACCTTTTGATTGTATTCACAGTTGTCCTCTTCGCTACCTTATTATCGTGAATGCATTCCTTCTCACCATAACTTCAGCCAGGCGAGTGAGCAAACTACAGCAATTGTCTCTGATAGCAACATATTCATCATTCTTCCCAGACAAGCTGGTTCTCTGGACCTCAGCAGCATTTCTGTCTAAGGTAGTCACGCCTTCCCACGTAAGGAAATCCATCACCATGCTGGCCTTCCACACACCCAAAGGGGAAGTGTTGCTGCATCACCTTGATCCAAAAAACGCACCCTCAGCTTCTATGTTCATCGGACCAGAGATTACTGCAGGATGACCAACATTTCATCAGTTTCTCTGGTGTTAAGAAGGGCAAAGCAGTGCAAAAGTGGACCATCTCCAGATGAATTACTTTATGAATTAACTTATGCTATGGGCTAGGAAAAAAACAGTTCCCAGTAGGCTTGTGTGCTCATTCGACTAGAGCAAAGCCTGCTACCACTGTGTTGGTGGAAGATGTGCCAGTCATGGACATTTGCCAGGCTGCTATGTGGGCATCCCTCAACATGTTCACCAGGCATTGCTGCCGAAATTGCCAGGTCCGGCGGGACAGGCACTTTGCCTAGTCTGTCCTGCGGGATTGCCTGGCTAGAAAACTTCCACAGACCCACCACCGGGGGAGGTATACTGCTTTGATATCTATTCACAAGGTGAGAAATCTTCAATTAGAAGTTTCTATGAGAATTTGCTCACCTTTGGTAATGCATTTTCTGGTAGGAAGATGTTACGGAATATTCACTTTAACAGTGAAGTTGATGCTACAGATATCCCATTTTCTCTAACCACCCTTCCATTATTGCCCAGTCACCCATTTAAGATGGCCAGATCATTTAGCCGTTTCTTTTTTCTTAACCATTTTCCTTGCTCAGAAATCCACCTTTGCAATACAATTCATCACATGGTGTAGGACATTGGTTCAAGATTAAGTTCACTAACCTGATCTTGGTGCATCATTCTGTTCCCTTAACTTACCAAACTAACGTATCTGTAGCTGCCATCTCTTTTAACACATGGCTATCAAAGTTCCTTAATACTATTACACCCTGTAAATTGCAGATAAATTATCGTAGTCACCCTTCTGTCCCTCGGTATTCTAATGATCTTAAACTGGCTAGGTGTGATTGTAATAATTTGGAGCACCAGTGGCACAAAGTACCTACGATCTTGCAGTTCATGCAGCCTATAGAGATTCCATAATAAAACTTTGATCATCTTATTCATCAAACCAGAGATAGTTTGTATAATAACCAAATCAAATCTTCTGCTAGTCATGCAAAATCATCTTCAAAAACGTCCTATATCTTCCTGTCTGCAACAGTTGTATCATATTGTTTCAATTATCTTTTTTCCCAGAAGATAATTGCTATCCAACCTAATATCGAAAGCCAAGAACCAATTAGCTCTGAACTAGCTAGACTCTCTCCACTGCCTTGACGGGACAATCTTGCTTTCTTCCGTCAATCCTTTTCCCGAGGACATTATTCGTCCTCTTATTTTAACCAAGTCAGGTCCTGCTTTACTTCCCTGACCCTCATCAAACCGTTGCACTGAGCCCATCCATTTGAGGTTTGGCATTTATCAATCTATATAATCTATCCATCAGTTCTTCTTTGTTCCTTGAGGATTGAAAGCATGCCTAAGTTGTCCCCCTTCTTAAAAAGCCTATGGTAGACCCCTTGATTCTGAACAATTACATGCCTATGCCACTGCAACCCTTTCTGGCCTAAATTCTCGAAAAATGTGAAACAACTCTCACCTATCTTGAAAACAGCAAACTAATGGATCTCTCTCAGTTGGTTTTCTGGCTTAAGCAAAGTATTGGGTCTGCCTTGGCAGCTGTCACCATTGACCTTATAATGCTGCCCTTATCCTGCATAAAGCTTTCAGCATTGGCTAATACTGTGTTTTGAGACTCATTAAATTGTGTGCCTGTAAGAAGTCCTTCTGCTGGTTAGGCTCCTTTCTTTCAGACAGATGTCAGATCATGTATGTGCCCCCAATTAAATACAAGGCATCCAACGTCATGTGATGTTCCTCAGGACTTGTCCCTGAGCCCGACTCTTGTCAACATCTCTGTATTCGGCACTGTCTGCTCTAGTTTGATCTTTCAGTTTCAACCAACACAAATATTTGTATCTATTCCTGATAATCCTTCTGTTACTTGATCAGATTTCTCCCTCTGCTTGATTACAGTTGCTCATTGGATAATTGACAATTTCCTTCAAGATAAAAACTGTTAACTCAAAATCTTCTTTTTGGTAAACTGGCAAAGACTTGGACTTTAGTTTGGTGCCCTGTCAAGTTTAGTTCTTCTCCTGCCCCCTCCATGAATGTTTGCATCCAGGACGTTCTCTTTGATGAATGATCCATTTTTAAGCACATCAGTCATGTTTCCTGAATTTATCTTAATCTTCTTCGAATGTTTCTCTGCTCCAAGCATTTTTACACAAAACCATAATCCATGCCCCCATTACATCCCGCTTGGATTATGGTGATACTGTTTATTTGAGTTTCCTGGACTAAATGGCCCACAGGTTACAGATTGTCTAGAAAGGGCCCTTAACGTCCCTCCCCTAGTCTCCATCTTTCTCCATCTCAAGAGCCTTCATTGGTTGTCGTTTAAAAAGAGCTCTCAATTTAAAGCCCTTTGCTTTGTCCAGCAAGTCACTTACAACATAAGCCAAACATACCTCTTGAACAGATTTAGTCTGTTTCACCCTTCTCGTACATTAAAGTCTGCATCGTCTCTTCTGGTAACAGTCCCATTCCCAGTCATAAACATTCGCAGACTGGGTGACCATGCCTTCTCCTTTGTGGTTTCCAAGCTCTAGAGCAACCTTCCTCTATCCTCGAAGAGTATTCCAGATCTTAGTAATTTCAGTTCACTTGGATTTTCAATTAGTTCTCTGTCATCTCCATTGCCTGCTGTTCCCTCCCCTCGGCGCTAGGACCTTCATTAGGGTATTTGTGTGCTTTTCCAATCAATGAATCGCACAAAGTTGATAACAAGTGCTTTTCAAGAGTAATGGGATGCAGCAGTTTGTGTGGCCTTTTATGTTGACGCCAATTGCACCCCGGGCGCTTAACAATGCCAGGAGTGGCTCTATTTATTTTCAAATTGTTTTTATTAATTTTTCAAAAACGATAATACAAAATAGAATAATACAAAATAAATAATATGAATACAAAGTAAATAAATACAGAAAATTAAAATATATCAAATAAGTATGTAATACATAGTAAGTAAATCGTGAGTGTGATCTAATATAAACTAAAACCATATCCTTATCATATGCTGAGTCCAGGCAGAGTTCCATAGGAGAAAGAGACAGCCGGTAATCCAGGTGTGATGCGATAGGAAATGCAGTTACCGAAGCCTATGATCATCACAGGTTACCACTTAGTTTGAATACATCGCAGGCAGCTCCTGATGGGCTCTGAATCTCATACATCGCATATCTTACAT
The DNA here is from genome assembly GCF_964261635.1 of Lissotriton helveticus. NCBI lineage: Eukaryota > Metazoa > Chordata > Amphibia > Caudata > Salamandridae > Lissotriton > Lissotriton helveticus. The sequence continues at coordinate 2,111,345,972 of NC_136061.1, forward strand.
CTTATATCGCATATGAACATCTTACATCGCATTGAGGTCTAATAACATTCTAACAACATTCAATAAAACATTGTTGATTGTTTGATTGATTTCAGCTTGTATATAGCGCGTACTGTCACCCTACGGGTATCCTGGCGCTTCAGACTAAAGAACTAACTATGACCAGAGTAGAGGCGGGTCGCAGCAGAAGGGGAGAGGAGCAGGAACCTAAATCATGGGATAAAGCCAGATTTTTAAGTTCCTGCGAAACTCTAACAGAGAGTTGACTAATCTGAGGCTCTGAGGGAGCTCGTTCCATAAACGAGCATCAACCCTGCTAAAAGCCCTTCCTCCAAGCCTGGTCCGTTTAAACCGGGGAATCGTCAACAGACCAGCACTAGAAGAGCGAAGCTGCCTTGTGGGATGATACCACATGAACCTTTCCTGTAAGGGAACAGGACCAAGCTTGTGCACAGCTCGAAAAACCATACACAAAGCTTTAAAATGGAACCTTTCCCTATGTAGCTCTCTCAGAGCCATGGAAGTAGTAGAGCTCCGTGGCCTACCAAGGGCCAGTTTGGCTGCTGCAGACTGGATTCTTTGCAGTCCTTGGAAGATGTACACAGGGGCTCCCAAATATAGGGAGTTGCAGCAATCCAGCCTGCTTCCCACAATGCTACTTACCACCAGAGGACGTGCCTCTTTAGGTAGTAAGGGGAGTATTTTCCGTAGCATGCGGATAAGGACAAAGCATACGCTAGCGGTCTTATTTGCCTGTGATTCCATCTGGAGGTAGTCATCAAACAGCTCCCCCAGATTGCGAACTTTCCTGACCGGGGTTAGCAATTCCTCCTCTGGTAAGAGTCTGAAATCAAAAGGCAGTTGTCTAGACATCCTGCCTGCCGAACAGTACATTACCTCTGTCTTTCCGCTATTGAATTGCAGAGAATTCCTTCTGAGCCAGTCCGTCGTCTGCCGCTTGCATAGCTGGAACAAGTCCATCGATACTGCATGGTCCCCTTCCAAGGAGAAGGCCAGTTGAGTATCGTCGGCATAATTGACTAAGCAGACTTCGAAGGACTTTATGATGGAAAGAAAGGGCTGCAAGTAGACAATAAATAAAATAGCGCTAATTGCAGAACCCTCCGGCACCCCATTGGCAACTGAGGATTTACCAGAGGAAAAAGGTGCTAGAGTTACCACCTGCTGTCGACTTTCCAGATAGGACTGAAGCCACTGCAGTGCACGGCCAATCACTCCTATCTTCTTCAGTCTTTCCACTAATAGAAGATGGTTCACTGTGTCGAATGCGGCCGACATATGGAGAAGCACTAAAATAGTGACATTCCCACTGTCGGCCTGCATACTTAGATTGTCCATCATCGTGGTCAAAGCGGACTCAGTCCCGTGACCCAGGCGGAAGCCAAACTGGTCTTTATCCAGTAAAAGGTTCTCCTCCAGAAAACTCGACAGGGTCCTACTGACTGCTTTCTCCAGGATCTTCACCGGGTAGGGGAGAAAAGAAATGGGCCTGAAGTTAGGGTCCAAGGAGGGCTTTTTAATCAGGGGGGACACCACCGCCAATTTCCAACATTCCGGGACCGTACTTTCTTCCAAAGACTGATTGTATATCTGCCTCAGCCATGGAAAGGTGTTACGCCCGAGGGATTTCTACATTTTATGGGGAAAAGGATCAAGGGGAGAGCCAGAGAAAACATTATCGCCCTGGCTATCAAAAACCTCTTCTGTTAATGCCTGGAAGTTATCCAGGTAAGCCGGCAGTTGTAACTCCTCCTCAATCCAATGTTCAGGGTTGAGTTGTTCGCCATTATCGTTATCATGCATGGTATTCACAATATTTGCAATCTTGTCCTGAAAATGTAGATCGATTCCATCACATAATTTTTGGGATGCTACAACTTTATTTTCCAAGCATGAAGGGGAGGAGAGGTCCTTAATAATTCTAAACAGAGCTTTAGTCCCATTGGGCGCATGAATGATCGAGCTGGCATAAAAATCTGCCTTGGCCTTAAGGATTTCCTCTTTATAATGCAATTGTATCCGTCTAAGATCTTTCTTATCTTCCTCATCATACCATTTCCTCCATTTCCTTTCTGCCTTCTTGCGGAGCGCACGGAGCTGTTTCAACTCCTCACAATACCATGGAGCCGAGATTTTGTTTTTGGTTTTTATTTCTTTAATAGGGATAACTTGATCCAAAGTGTCATCTATGTGTTTAATAAACACTTTGTAGTTTTCTTCAACGGTCATTGTAGGTGCAAAGTGAGTGACGCCCAGATCAAATATGGGACATCCTGTCCGCTCCAGTTTAGCCCATTCCCTGCCTCTCCTGTAGGACCTTTGCTGACCAGACCTGTCTCCAGAGTGTGGCATCCTAAAGGTAAACTGGATGAGATAATGGTCAGACCAAGTCTGAGGAGTAATATTTGATATCCTTGTAGTGGATAGGTTGGAAAATAGCAAATCAAGGGTATGACCCCCTCGATGTGTTGGGTCTTCCACCAGCTGGGAAAGTTTTAGATTAGTGCATGTATGCCTAAGATCGCGCAGTTGGCTACTGACATTCCCATCTTCCCAGAGATTAAAGTCTCCTAAGATGATCATATTAGAATGTGCCAGTGTCAAGTTGGTGATAGTGTCATAGAGGTTTTGATAGTGTGTGGTCCCCCCTGGTGGTCTATAACACAGCAGTCCTGTAAGGAGATTCCCACTGGAGGAGTGTAGGGAGAGCCCCAGCATTTCTATCCACTCAACCTCATCCACCTGCAGAGCTCTAAAGTCCAGCTCCTCTTTAAAAATCACCCCCACCCCTCCTCCTCTACCCGTGGTTCTAGGTTTGTGGAGGATTTTATAGCCATTAGGGCAGGCGTTACCTAAATCTACAGCTGACTCTGCATTAGTCCAAGTCTCCGTTAGAAATAGAGCATCAAGTCCCATGTCCTCTATCAGGCCAGATACCTCGAAAGAGTGTTTAATAAGAGACCGGCTGTTAATCAGTCCCCCGATGAAGGTCTTACCAGCCTTTCTCACATGGGCCAGGGCAGAGGTCGCATTCCCTTATACCCTGCCTAATCTCAGCAGTTGTTCTCTGTCATAGGTTATGCGCCCTTGATCACCAGCCAAATGGGCAGCATTGCCGGCGCCAAGCGCCTCCGGGGTGCGGACGGGCGCAGACAGGCTTGCCTCTGGCGCGCCTCCGGCACGCCCGCTGCGCGCTTGCATCCTTCTGCTTAAATGCCTGGAAGATCTGCCAAACAACTAGAGCGCCTCTCAAAATGGCGCCTGAGGATGGAGCCAAAGCCCAACCCTCCCTCAACCAATATGGCGCAGGAGCCACACAGGAGTTCTAAACACGCCAAAGCGGCGGGTGAAGATGTAGGTTTTCTCTTTTTTATGGTGCGGGTATGCGGAGTAAATATAGCGATCCCAATCAATCAGTATAGCCTTTAAAAACAGTGTATATATTTATTGTATAGACTTTCCTGAAAGTACAAAATTATAATGTGTCAAATACATGCAATGGGCTATAGTGGAATGGGAAACTTTATGTTCACGGCGGATCAAATGTAAAAGAGAAGGCGTCAAGGGACTTCCACAGTTTCTAATGTGGGGTGCACGAAGGAGAGGAGTGTAGAGAGATGTTATCTGCCCCTCTTAGTAAGGACAACCATTCCTGCCATATACTGAATGAGACTTCTTTTGAATTTTTCCATTTGTCCATTTGCTAAGCATGACTTGACAGGACAGTGTGAGCATAAGATCTAGCAGAAAGCGATCATTTGCATCTGGGAGCTTTGGATCCAGAAAGCCTAGCAGGATGTACGAAAACTCCCTTGGGGGAGTGATGTTAAATGTTTTGTTTATACATTCATATATTTTGTCCCAATAAGTTTGTAAAATTGGGCAATAGAAGAGTGTATGTGGAAGGTCACCGACATGTGTGTTGCAATTTCAGCAGGTAGGATTCTGGCTGAGTTTAAGTTTGAAAATCCTTTCAGGGGTCCAGTATGTCCTATTTATTAACATAAGCTTTGTTTGGGATGGAAGTGGTGATATTTTATTAGAGAAGGGAGTTATGTTTATCTTGTCCCAGGCAAAGCGGATTCCTCTGGAATTAGTTTCAGATTCCCAATGTTATCTCACTTTTAGGTTTGACTTCCGGGGTTTAGGAGATATGAATGTATACATTTTAGAAATCGTATGCCCTGCTTTTATCAGTTGTAGCATCCTTAGTAGGATCGACGGTTCATTAGGTTTTATGGAATGCGTGAGTTGTGACTTAAGCTTAAGAAACTTGTAGAAATCCAAAGAATCCAGAGCAAATCGTGCTTGCAGCTCAGAAAAGGGTGAGGGGAGTCTTCCTGTAAACAGGTCTTTGCCTGGATGTATGCCATTGTGTGACCATTTGTCCTAGAAGAGCATCTCACCATCAACCTTCAGGGAAGGATTATACCATTGGGAGGTTAAGTTGGATTTGTTCATTTTAACCGCAGACGAGTGATCCATTCGCAACAATGCATGTTTGGTATTTTGAATGATATATTTAGAGTGGTGGATGGACGAGAAATCCATGGTTAGGAGAGCAGGTAACGGAATGTTGTTAATGAGTGATCTTTCAATTTCCACCCAGACCGGAGTATAACCGTTATGGGTGAATAGCCAGTATGCACCTTGCTTACATAGATACGCTGTTTGATAATTCCTAAAGTTTGGAAGGCCCAGACCTCCTTTTTCTTTTGTTAGTTGATGTTTTTTTAGGGAGATTCTGGGTCTCTTACTTTGCCACAGGAATGAGTTGAATATATTTTATCAATTCTGGAAAGGAAATCATTAGAGAGTCATTGGTAGCATGCTGGCTAAATAATTTACTAATGGCGTGATCATCATTTTTAACGTCTCTACCCTTCCCCACCATGATATAAATGTTGGCGTCCAGCCTTCCGATAACGCAGATTTTTTTTTATAACAGCATTCTCATTCATCTGCAACGTGGTGATTAGATCCTTTGTAAAATCTAAACTTAGGTATTTTATGCAGTTTGGTTGCCACGCAAGGCCCGAATTACCAATTATTTCCTTTCCGTCATGGTTGTTTAGGAGTTTTACCTCAGTGTTGTCTTTGTTTTAGTGTATAGCCTGAAAGTGCAGAGAAATTGTTTATTGATGTCATAAGTGCAGTTATGGCTTCCTCCGCATTTTCAGAAATAATTAACACGTCATTAGCGTAGACTGTTAATTTCACTGTACATGTGTCAAAGCATATACCCGTTATCTGGTCGTTGTTACGCAATTGATAAAAGAATGGCTCTACTGCCAGCAGGAACAAGGAAGGTGAAAGGGGACATCCCTGTCTGGTGACCTGCTCTAATTTAAAAGACGATGAGAGGAATGCCCCTGCTCTCACCCTGGCGGACGGATTAAAGTACAGTGCCATGATCATAGTGATAAAATGATCTCCTAGGTTAAACTTGTCTAGTGTTGCTTTAAGGTAGGCCCAGCCAATCTTGCTGAATGATGCGAAGGATTTATAGTGCCAGGCCCGGGTGCTTTTCCAGCTTTTAGGGTTTTTATAGATTCTCTTTCTGTTGTGGTAATTGGGCCATTAATGTCATCCCTATCTTGTTCTGAAAGTACTGGCAAGTTACATCAGCTTAGATATTCTTTGGCATCAACAGTATACAAGTCTTGATTTTTACTATACAGTGTGCTATAGAAATCTTTAAAGATTTCTGCAATTCTTTCGGGATCAGAGTGAGTTGTTCAATTTTGATCTGTTAGGAACTTGATCGTATTTTTTTGTTGCTTGAATTTTAAATAGGAAGCTAAGTTCTTCCCTGCTTTGTTGGACTCGCAAAGTCTGATACTTTTTTGTTTGTTAATCCAAATCCCCGCTCCTTTACTAATTATTTTATTATACTCATATTTCTTTTTCGCTAATTCATTTAAGGTAGAGTTTTTGCTTGATTTAATGTGCCTAATCTCCAGCCCAGATATTGCTTTTTCTAGTGTTTCAAGTTTGCTGTTAACGTCCTTGTCCATTGTAGACCTAATTTTGATTATCTCACCTCTAAGAGTGCTTTTTAGTACTTCCATCTTGTGATATCCGATGTGTTATCTATTTTATTTTCTGAGAGGTAATGCTGAATTGCAACCTCAATACTTTCCCTGTTTGATTCTGCGTCTAGCACCTCATCATTGAATCTCCATAGGGATTGTTTTTACAGGGTTTTAAATCATTTATGATCTGAAAGAAACAGGTTAGTATTAGATTCCTTACCTTAGAATATCCCCAGGCGCCAGTCTGGATCCGGAAACTTTTGCGTAGCAGTACCCCTGCGCGTCGGTAGGCGTCGTCTGCAGGCGTCCCCTGCGGCTCCGCGCCGTGATGACGTCGCTGGAGTATATAGACGCCGCCTCCGCGCGCTGACGTCAGTTCTTCTTTTTTCCGCGCCAGTTAGCGCAGATCCGAGAAGTGCAGTACTCCGGTCTTTGACCAAAGTTTTTGAATCTTGATAATACTTGTTACGGTGCCGGTAGGATGCCCGGTTTTAAGAACTGTGACGGTTGTGACCGCACCATGTCGGTCACGGATCATCACCGACTCTGCCTCCGGTGTCTGGGCCCCGACCACGCCGTGGACGACTGTGTCGATTGCCAGGCCCTGACGAGTAAAGCTAGGCGGGAGCGGTCCCGCAAGCTACTCGAACTGCGGGTGTCGGACCCACGTCGGTCCAAGTCCGGCCGGAGGTCGAGGGAGCGGTCGAGGGAGCGGTCGCGGAGCCATCACGAGCGCTCCGGAAGTCGTCACCATTCCTCTGGTTCCTCAGATAGGAGACACAAGAAGTCGGGGCGTCGTCATCGTACCCCCGACTCCCCCGACGCGCGCGCGATGCGGCCGGGGGTTCGGGTGGCCCCACCCCCGCGGCTCCGCGTGAGTCGCCGGCGCGGCCTGCTCCATACCCTGCGGTCCCTGGGCAAGGCGCGTCACGTGAGGAGATAGAGGAGTTCCTTATGGCCATGAGGGCACTGTCTCCTCCGACGGGGCCTACGGCGCCTTCGGGCCCTGTGCTCCCGTCAGGGGGTCCTAGCGGTTCGGGTGTTCCTGCCTCGACGCCGTCGGGTGCTCCGGCTCCGACGCCGCCGACGGCTCCGACCCCGGCGCCGCAGGGACCCTCAGGGTCGACGCCGGCTGGTCTACCGGCCTCTCCGGCGCGATTCCATCGGGGTTGCCCCCGACGCCGCCCCCGCGCGGCGCCGGTGCTCCGACGCCGCCACCGCGCGGCGCCGGTGCTCCGGGGCCGGCTCCGGGCGGCGCCGTCCCCATGACCTCTCCGACTCCGGACGCGGAGTCGGACCGGCGTCGCCCGACGCCGAGTCCGACGCCGATGGGGCCTGTGGACCCCGAAGAGCCGGTCTACATTGTTGACTCCGAATATGGGGAAGATGTAGAATACGGAGAGGTTTGGGAGGGGTCTGAGGACCCTCTGTCACGTGAGTGTCAGTACAATGTGGACTGGACAGGTGATTTGGGTGACGCCAGTGGTCTGGACGACTCTCCTAACCCTGGTTTTGTCTCGCCTCCTACTGTGGCTTCGGAGGCTGGGGCTGCTTATTCAGTGGTGTTGATGAGGGCTGCCAAGGCCTTACACCTTTTATTTATTTATTTATTTATTTTTTGCACTTGTAATGCGCACAGATACCCACAAAGGGTTTCCCGGCGCCAGGGCTAAGAGATCGAAACATAGAGAGCAGCAGCTGTCAAAGACCACAATTATTTATTAAACAGCCAAGTTTTAACGTTTTTCTTAAAACTAGCGAAGTTATCCTCTTTGCGTAAGGCTAAGGGGAGGGAGTTCCAAAGAACTGGTCCCAGATGGGCGAAAGATTTTCCCCCCATTTGGGCCAGTTTGAATCTGGGAACCACAAAAATTGCTCCATTTAAGGAGCGGAGATTACGTACAGGAACATGAGGCCTGACCAATTTTTGCAGATACTTTGGTGCAGTTCCTGCCCTAATCTTGAACATGTAAGTCAAGGCCTTAAACCGGACCCAGTTCTCAACCTTCAGCCAATGTAGGTCTCTAAGATGCTTCGAGATCCTTGCTGTCCTAGGGATCTTACACAGCAACCTGGCTGCGGAGTTCTGGACCAGCTGTAGCCGCCTGGTTACGGCTAAATTGGAGCCCAGGTATAGAATGTTACCGTAGTCAAGCCTAGATGTAATTAGTGCATTGACTACGGTCTTCTGGGTATCCACAGGCAGCATCCAGATAATCTTCCGCAGCCATTTAAGGATCGTGAAGCAAGTACCAGCCACTTTATTAGCCTGCTGTTTCATCGATAAAGAGTCATCGATACACACCCCTAAATTTCTAACCTGGGTAGCCGGGGTGGGGAAAGCACACAAAGATGGCGGCCAATGAAAGTCCTGCCACAGATCACGATTTTTCCCCAGGAGAAGAATCTCCGTCTTCTCCCCGTTGAGCTTCAGCTGGTTTGTTGACATCCAGCTGAAGACTTCCTGAAGACCTAGCTTCAGCACAGAGGGGGATGAAGACTCAGAATTGGTGAGGGAAAAGATAATCTGCGAATCATCCGCATAGGTCATGAGTTCCAGACCTACCCGCTCTGCTAGATCGGCGAGGGGGCGGAGATACAAGTTGAAAAATAACGGACTTAAAATTGAGCCCTGAGGCACGCCGTGGGGTGACAAAAAAATGTCCGACTGGGCATGTGAGGACGAGATCTGAAACGTCCGGTTGCTCAAGTAAGATCTAATCCAGTCCAGCGCAGTCCCTCCGACACCATCCTCACTCAGCCTGGCAAGCAGTCTGTTGTGTGAGATGGTGTCGAAGGCTGCGCTCAGATCAAGCAGGACGAGAGCAACCGTTTGCCCGTCGTCCAAAAGTCCCCTGATCTTCTCCGTGACTCCCAGGAGGGCAGATTCGGTGGAATGGCCTGCCCTGAAACCCGACTGGGAATAATGGAGTAGGTTGTTATTCTCCGTGTACGATGAAAGTACACTATGGATGTGCTTCTCCAAGATTTTTGAGAAGGCAGGCAGCAGGGATATCGGGCGATAATTTGCCAGCACCTCTGGATCAGCAGAAGGCTTCTTCAACAGAGGGCTGACCATGGCGTGCTTCCAGGACGCCGGGACGGTTGCCAGATGAATAGAGGTATTGAGTGTCTCGGCAATAATCCCCAAAGCAGCGTCGTCCAATTGGCTCAGAATGTTGATTGGGAGGGGATCGCACGGAGAGCCCGATTTAATAGAAGTAGCCAAAGATTTTAGGGTGCCCAAGGAAATATATGGCCAGGAGTCAAGCCGATTTCCTGATGAGCTTTCTAGGGGAAAAACTTCCCTGTCATCCCTCACCAGGGGATTAATATTGGCAATAATAGTCTCGATCTTTTCCACAAAATACGTGGCAAGATCTTGACATTTTTGAGGGGTAAGGGGGCGTGCAGCCGCCATAGAATTTGCTCCGGCTAAGTCTTTAACTGTATTAAAAAGGGTCCGTGCTTTGTTGGCAGCAGTATTAATAGTCTCTGTTACATAGGATGCCCTAGCTCTGGAGCAGGCCGTATGGTAGAGATTTCTGGCCTTACGGTACAATTCCTTTATTTGAGGATCATAGTGCTTGCGCCACTTCCTCTCAAGTCCCTTGCACTTGGTTTTTTCTAGTTTCAATTCTTCCGTATACCAGGGAGCCGGGGGCCGATGGACATTCCCTCTACACCTGGTAGCGGGCAGACAGATGTCAACTGCTCTCTCCAGCCAAGTGTGGGCTTCCAGCGCATTTGTTTCCATGTCATCACCCAAGACTGGAGGAGATGCCTGTAACGCATTCTGCAACTCGGCCAGATCTATCTTTTTCCAATTTCTCATGAAAATTGGGGGCCGAGCAGAGCCTGGCATCTTGAATTGTGTAAGAGTAATACTGAAGAGCGTTAAAAAATGGTCCGACCAACAAATAGGGTCAGTTTTTAGCCATTTCAGCTTGAGCTCCCCGTCGCGGTCGTGAGGCCTAACATCCTCACTGAGGTCTTCAAACCGCAGTCATGCCCACAGGAGCCTCTGCTGCCGTTCAACGAAGCCTTGACAGACGTTCTTTTGGGCACGTGGTCCAGGCCCGCTTCAGGTTCGCCTGTTGATAGGAACGTGGCCAGACGCCACCGTCCGTGTCCGGACGACCCCAAGTTCCTGTCCACCCATCCCACCCCTGAGAGTCTGGTGATCCAGGCCTCGACCTCCCAGACCGCATTCCCGTCAGCCCCGCCCGACCGGGAATCCAAGAGGTACGACCAATATGGAAAGAAGGTCTTCTCGTCCCTGAGTCTGGGACTGCGGTCTTGCAACACCGCATGCCTCTTGGGCCGCTACACCCACTCTCTGTGGGATACGGTCGCGGAGTTGCAGCCAGAATGCCCGCAGGAGGTACGGGCAAAGCTCAGCAAGGCTATGATTGAAGGCCGAGATGCAGCAAGATACTCCATCAGGTGTGGTCTTGATACGACCGACTCGCTGGGCAGAGCGATGTCCACGACGGTGGCGATTCGTCGCCACACCTGGCTGAGATCCGCCAACTTTTCGGCAGATGTCCAAAATACTTTGATGGACATGCCGTCCGATGGCAGTCGCCTGTTTGGCGACAAGGCGGACCACGCGCTGGAGCACTTCAAGGACTCCAGGGTCACGGCCAAGTCCTTGGGTCTCTCGACCCAGCGCCAGCAAACGGCTTCGTTTCGCTCCTTTCGTGGCCACGGAAGGGACGGTCCCACACGTGCTGCCAGCCACGCACCGCAGAACACTTCTCAACGCGGTGGCGGCCGTGGATTCCGCCGTGGCGGCGGTCGGGGACAACGGCGAGGTCAGACCACACCTCCCCCCGCAGCATCAGCCTCCAAATCCTCCTAGTCCGTGCTTTCAGGCCCATGTGACGCCAGTGGGTGGCTGGGTTCGCCATCACCACTCCCGCTGGCGCTCTATCACATCGGACAGGTGGGTGCTGCAGCTCGTCCGAAGGGGCTACTCCCTCCTCTTCGAGACCTCTCCTCCAGCCATGCCACCGCAGAACCACCGTGTGTCGGGGGACCACTTGACACTTCTGCAGGAGGAAGTTACGGCCCTCTTGGCCAAGGGGGCCATCGAGCGCGTTCCTGGGCCAGAAGTAGGGCGTGGTTGCTATTCACACTACTTTCTGGTACCCAAGAAGGACAAGGGGGGCCTCCGTCCTATCTTGGATCTACGGAACGTCAACGGCTTCCTCCGGAAGGAGAAGTTCAAGATGTTGACTTTGGCTCAGGTCTTGGCTGCTCTAGACCCACAAGACTGGATGGTGGCGTTGGACTTGCAGGATGCGTATTTTCACATCCCCGTCCTGCCGGCCCACCGGCGTTACCTGCGGTTCACGGTAGGCCACGAGCACTTTCAGTTTATCGTGCTCCCATTCGGCCTTACCAGCGCCCCACGGGTGTTCACGAAAGTGATGGCGGTGGTCGCAGCTCATCTGCGCCGGTTAGGGGTTTCAGTCTTCCCCTACCTCGACGACTGGTTGTTGAAGGCGGGCTCGCCCCAGACAGTCGTCCACCACCTTCAGATGACGGCAGACCTCCTGCACGAGCTGGGGTTTTCCATCAATGTGCCGAAATCACACCTGTGTCCCTCTCAAAAGCTCCTTTTCATCGGAGCGGTTCTCGACTCGGCGCAGTTTCGGGTTTATCCTCCGGAACGGCGGATCCGGGATATACAGGCTTTGATTCCCATCTTTCAGCCGTTATCCCGGGTTTCGGTCAGGTTGACGCTGCGGCTACTGGGGCTGATGGCTTCCTGCATCCTTCTGGTGCATCACGCCCGGTGGCGGATGCGGGCTCTGCAGTGGGACCTGAAGTTTCAGTGGGCCCAGCATCAAGGCAACCTATCCGACCATGTCCTGATCTCGGAGGGCACTGCGAGCCAGTTGCAGTGGTGGCTTACGGACCGCGATTGGGTCAGAGGCAGATGCCTCTCCCTTCCCCAACGGGAGCACGTGGTTGTGACGGACGCGTCCCTCCAGGGCTGGGGAGGCCACTTGGGAGAGGCGGAGATCAGAGGTCTCTGGTCTCCGGCGGAATCCCGGCTCCACATCAACATGTTGGAGCTGCGGGCGATTCGCCTAGCACTGAAGGCATTCCTCCCCTTTGTCAACGGGAGTGTAGTGCAGGTGTTCACGGACAACACCACCGCCATGTGGTACTGCAACTAGCAGGGCGGAGTGGGGTCGTGGACCCTTTGCCAGGAGGCTCTGCGTCTCTGGCAATGGCTGGAACGTCAGGGCGTGACTCTGACGGTTCAACACCTGGCAGGTTCTCTGAACGCCAGGGCGGACGAACTCAGCCGTCGGTGCTCAGTGGATCACGAATGGCGTCTGAACTCGGACGTGGCGAAAGGCCTCTTTCTGCAATGGGGAGAGCCTTGGTTAGATCTATTCGCCACAGAAGAGAACGCGCAATGTCATCAGTTCTGCGCGTTGGAGTTTCCAAGGCGGCACTCGCACGGCGACGCCTTTCGGCGCGAGTGGAGCTGCGGTCTGTTGTACGCCTTTCCGCCTATACCACTTCTGCCCAGAGTGCTGAAGAAGATCAGGCGCGACCGGGCCCAAGTTATCCTTGTGGCTCCGGACTGGGCTCGAAGGTACTGGTATCCCGAGCTACTCAGCATGTCAGTCGGTCCCTCGATCCGCCTGCCCCTTCGGGAGGACCTTCTGTCGCAGCAGCAGGGGACGGTCCTCCACCCGAACCTGTCCAGTCTCCACCTCCATGCGTGGAGATTGAGCGGCGACAGTTGAGGCCATTTGACTTGCCTCCTGAGGTTTGTGATGTGATTCTGGCAGCCAGGCGTCCCTCCACAAAGTCGGTATACGCCTGCCGGTGGAACAAATTTGTGGCATGGTGCACAGCAAAGGCTGTGGACCCTCTCTCTGCCCCTCTTTCCGAGGTTCTCCTCTTTCTTCTCTCTCTTGCCCAGCAGGGCTCTGCTCTGGGCACTATCAAGGGCTACCTTTCTGCCCTTTCGGCCTTTCTAAGGCTGCCTGATCAACCTTCTTTGTTCAAGTCCCCTATGTAGGAAGGTAGATCCCAGACTATGGTTGCCCCCTTTTCCTTTGCCAAAACACACCACAGGTAGAGATTCCTTATGGTGGAGACCCTCAGATACCCTTAGGGTGAAGGATTGCTTAGTGGACCATGAGATAGGGGGTAACCATGCCAGTGCTGGTACTTCCTTATATGGCCACTCAGGCAATATAGGCTTACCTGGCAAGGATAGCCTTATCTCCTTTCGTTTGGGGGGGGGGGGTTATGTAGGAAGGTAGATCCCTGACTATGGTTGCCCCCAACTTTTTGCCTGGTGTTTTGCTGGTTTTCTGACTTAGTTGACCTGGGGCCCTGCTATTCAGGACCCCAGGCCTACTGCTCTCTCTGTAAAATGGATTCCATGTACCTTAGGTACATATCTAATTGGATACTGAGTCACCTTATCAGTCCCTGTACAGTGTACCTTAGGTACCCAGGGCCTAGGTGTACCCAGGGCCTACCAGGGGCTGCAGCATGTATTATGCCACCCCTGGCTGGCCATCCAAATCTGACACAACTGGCTGCACGACAGCTGGGGCAAGGTGGTGTAATCACCCTTTGCTTTAGATATAGTATACCTATATCTAACCCTAAAATGGACACACAGATCTCCTATCAGTCACTCCTATGGCAGGCCTTGACAATCCTGAAGGCAGAGTGCTTGGAATCGTGTGAGATAGTGCTCTGGCATGAGCTGAGCCTGTCTGCGGCTTTCGGGATCCATCCCTTAGCCGTTTCCATGATATCGCATACCATATACTCTTAAGTGCATTATAATCCTCGCGGTTATATGCCAACTCTGGTATCGCTTTATCAAAACATGTCGAGTAAGGTGTCATACGAATTGGAATACTAACCCCTCGCCAATTCTGGCGACGGGGTTAGCATTCCACCCTTCTAGAGGGACACGACATGTATGTAACCTGTAACCCCGGTTAAAGTCAGACAGAGCCTTAGCTCCACAAAATGGATGCTGCCACCGAGACACAAGTCTGCCCTCCTACTGCTGGGAGTCCTCCCAGCCCAGGAGGCAAGGACAAAGGGTTTCCTGCCAGGGGCGGTGCCAGCACCGTCCCAGACAGGATTTTGTGTATTCTAGGTAGGCAGGGCTTTAGAGGAAGGTGACTGCAAGTGGCACCCCGGTGCTCACTGTGCATGGGCCGGCTGAAACCCGTTCCAGGGGCACTCCAGCCCCTGGCCTGGGGAAAGCCCGCCAAAGGAGAGGGGTGTAACCACCCCCCTCCTGGTCCCACCCATAGGGCAGGACCTAGTCGCGTGCCAGCCCCCTTTTGCAGGATAAAGGTAGGAACTGGCCCCCTTCCAGATCAGATCATCTTTGAATCCTGAAACTACTTTCCACGAAAGGAACTCAAGACTTCTTCCCAAGATTCTCCCTTGTGACTACGGAGTAGTCACCCTGCAGCAGCAGGCACCAACCAAGCATCGCGGTTTGTTGCCAGTCTCTCCTTCGAATCAAGACTGCTCCAGCACGACGAGAACCGGCTTCCCTGGCACCTCTGACCTCAACCTACATCATCAGCCCAGCTGTGTTCCGTGGGTGCGACGAGACCTCGAGGGACCGGCCATCTTCAGAACTGCACGACGCTTGTCCAGCACGACTCCCGAGTGACCCTCGACTGAGTGCTTTGGGGTAAGAGAAGCCCCGACCCTGAGCAGCTCCAGCACCGAAGTTCAGCCCCCCTGCATCCACGAGATCTGCGTGGGGCCCTTCTGCTCTTTGCTGCCAACCGCGTTGTTCAGGTCACTTGCCCGTTGGCTAGTGACCCCTTCACGACGCTCCACGACGACAACTACTGCTGGTCTGGTTGCTCCAGACTAGCCCTTGCTCCCCTCCAACAGAGGAGCACCCTGGACCCTCCTGGTCCACTCAAGACGCCATTTTAGGTCCACCGCGTGGGCCTTGCATTTGCCAAGACTTGTTGCCCCAATCCTGGGTCCAGCGACGTCGACAGCAAGAACCTTCATGGGACAGCTCGCATCTCCATCCTGGTCGCCGACAACGCCTCCTTGTCCGAGAGACTGCAGAGCCCAGCAGCGCCCACTCACCTGGCTGAGGTGACTTCGTCCGGTGCCATCCTGGTGCCCACTCAAATCACTGGCTAGTGATTCAGAACTTGGTCCCCTCTGCTTACAGGTTTCTTCTTTCCTGATCCAGGCTTGGATCTCCACGAACTCTCTTCACTGGCCGCCTGCCAGCAACTCTTTCTTCAGGCTCCTGGTTCTTCAACGTGGGTTTCCGACGCAACTTCAACCCTATGCAGCCGCAGCCCCTGGGCTAGGTAAACCAAGTACTCCGGTGCTTCAGCATAGTCCTACACCCTAAGTGTTCGGATCCACCCCCGTTTTCGACCCACCTAGTCGGGTTCGCCCGAGAACAGTAACTTTGCAACTGCTAGCCTCCATAGACTTTTTCCCGCCTTACGCGTGAGAGTTCCCACTCTGCACACGACGTCCACAGGCCTCCTGCATCTAATCACAGTGTTTAGAATTGTAGGCCTAGCGATTCCTGAGTCTAGAAAAGTATTACTTACCTGCTAGCAAGTTCGCATTCCACTTACTGTGTATATGGTTTTTCGTGCCCCTAGGGCATTTGTGTAAATTGTGCGACTTAAAGTATTTTCGTAAGAGTTTTGTTATGTGCTTAGCTCCCTGACTCATAAAGAGTTCAGGGTAGTCTTGTTATAAATAAATATCTGTTTATTTTCATAACAACTTGTGTGGTGTCCTTTCACTTGGTGTTCAAGGGGTAATGTGATGGTAAAACAGCTGGCTTAACACGCCCTCTAGAGTCTTAGCCTTAGCTGCTCGTATCCATGCTACTAGGATAGCTGGTCTATAAGGTTGACTTACAACCAATCATCAATAAGGGTTGTTTGGACTGATACATAGTGATCACTAGAATAGTGAGCACTGCATATCAGGCCAACTTCTCACATTGGTGAGCAGCGGTTGGGATTTGAGCTTGCTGTTGTTTTACCACACATATCCTAAGAATATCATTTGAAAGATCACATAAGTACTAAAGGTACATATAACTTAGCTTAGAATACTCTGAGTTCTACTGAACCAGCTGTTGTAGCTCCTAGGGCCTAGCACACCCTAAACTACAACTCTAGCAAGGGATCAGTAGGTAAACATATAGTGTAGGTAAGTGCACCACTTACACCTCACTAGAAAAGCATGTCTACCCATGGAGAGTCTACTGAGACTCCCCTTGTGGTTATTGACCCTCCACAGGTCAAATCAAGATATGCAGCTCTCAGTTTCCAGGAGATGAGACAAGTGTGTACCTCCAGGAAACTGAAACAGGGGTCTAACCCCACCATTCCATTTATGATAGGTCTCTTAGAGACATATGATGCCAGAAAGATGTCTCAGTTAGATGGGAATATGCCAGCCTTAGAGGGTACCACTGGGGATCCAGACCTCCTTGACACTGAAAATGCAGTTGAGGAGGAGGATCTAGAGGAACTCTCTGAGGGTGAGGCAAACAAGGGTCCTGAGTTAGTCAGCAGACTCACTAGGGCCAACTTAGACCTACTTGGGGAAGGATCTGGGGGACCCCCAGTACTGACCCTGATGAGGCCTAACCTTGGAGTTAGGAGAGATAGATCTCTTTCTAGGGCCTCCATTAGATCTCTGCACTCTAATGCCTCTTCTCAGAGGAGAGGGAACTCTCCACAAAGGAGATTGACTTCCCCTCAGAGAAGAGAGCATGAAGCAAGGATGAGACAAGCTAAACTGAGGATTGAAAGGGAAGAACTTGCCCTGGCCAAAGAGAAGCTTGCCTTTGCTAGAGAGCAGCAGATGAGTGGGACAGTTCCCACTGGTGGCAGCAATCTCCCAAGAGATAGAGAGAAGGGTTTAGATACTAAACACCTGACTAAGATAGTGCCCCCCTTTAAACAAGGGGATAACATCCAGAAATGGATGGCTGCTTTGGAGAGGGCCTGCACTGTCCAGTGCATCCCCCAGAGTCAGTGGGCAGCTATATTGTGGCTCTCCTTTGAAGGCAAAGGTAGAGATAAGCTCCTCACTACTAGAGTTGAGGATGCTAACAATTACCAGGTCCTGAAAAATTCACTGGTTGATGGGTTTGGCTTAACCACTGAGCAGTACAGGTTGCTGTTCAGAGACACCCAGAAAACTCAGTCTCAGGACTGGTCTGACTTTGTTGATTGTGCCACTAAGGCTTTGGAAGGCTGGCTACTGGGTAGCAAGGTTACTGACTTCACAGGATTGTATAATCTTATTATGAGAGAGCAAGTCTTAAATAATTGTCAGAACCAGTTATTACACCAGCACCTGGTAGACTCTGATCTGACCTCTCCACAGGAATTGGGTAAGAGGGCAGACAAATGGGTCAGAACCAGGATTAGGCCTAAGAACCAAGGTGGTGACCAGAAAAAGGAATCAACCAAGCCTCAAGAGAAGGGTGGGAATACATCTTCAGATCAAACCACATCAGGGCCCCAAAAATCCTCTGAGGGGGGTGGGGTCCCAGAATCCTTCCAATGCCCAGAAGAAACCTTATTGTTATCCCTGTAAACAGGTGGGTCATTTGAAAACTGACAGCAGTTGCCCAAAGAACACCAATAAGGAGAACATACCCCCAAGTAACATTCCCAAACCTCCTGTTACTACTAGTAGTAATCCCCCAGGTGGTGGGAGTGCCCCCAAGAATTTGGGTGCATTTACTTTGGGAGTTCCTGGGGACTCTGGCCTAACCAGGTCCCCAAATTTAGATACTCTTGTCTGTGAGACTGGCATGGGGTTTGCCAACTTCACAACTTGTCCCAACACTTTGGGCAAGTACAGACAGGAGCCCCTCATCAATGGTATAAAAGTTGAGGCCTATAGAGACACAGGGGCTAGCATCACAATGGTGACAGAGTCTAGTCCCCTCAAGGCAACTTTTACCTGGTGCCACATACCAGGTGACCAATATTGATGGAGTACAGAGAGATCATCCCATGGCAGTGGTCAATCTCAGCTGGGGAGGTGTCACTGGCCACAAGAGAGTGGCAGTGTCACCAAACTTGCCTGTAGATTGCCTACTGGGGAATGATTTAGAGCTCTCAGCCTGGGCTGAAGTAGAGCAAGAAACCCATTCTAAAATGGTAAACTTCCATGGTAAGGTTAGTGGGGCAGTGATAGCCACAGCCCCAGTCCAAGATGTCCTCCCTGAACAGATCAGGAGGGCTGTGCCAGTCACAGCCCAATCTCAGACAACTTCCTTCCCAGAACAGGTTGTAAAGGCTGTGATGGTCACAGCCCACACCCAAACTGAGCCCCCTCCTGAAAAGGTTGGGAGAGTTGTGATGGCCACAGCTCAAACTCAGACAGATGATAGTGTTGTGAAGCCTGAAACTATGGATCACTCCACTCAGACAGAGAGCATTGAGGAGGAAGAGAAATCTCCCTCCCACCAGACTTTAGGAAAGGGTCCGCCTCCTCAGGGAACTGATCTGACCCCTTGTGAAGAAACTGCCACAGAGGTAGTCAGGCCTAGCCTGGCAGAACCCCTGATGTCAGTGGACCCTTCCAAGGTGGGACCCAGTCTGGAGCAGGTAACCTGCCCCTCTCTACCCTGCCTCAGTCAGCCCAGGGCTGTAGAGGTCAGGGAGGCCAGTGGTGGACCCCAAAGGGCCCCCTGTCCAAAAGAACTTCCCAATCAGCAGATTAAGGGCACTGAAGCTAGTAATCCTAGCCAAGTGAAAATAAAACAAACTACTGAGGGATCCCCCTTAAATTTAGTTAGGGACCTCCCACAGATGGACACTGTTGGGCACAGCCAGACCTGGGACCTAAGGGCCCCAAACCTGACCTGTCCCTCCAGTAAGCCAAACAGAGGGACCCAACCTCCAGCTGTAGGTAGCCAGAGGCTGACCCTGAGAGCCCAAAACAACTCAGTCTTGGAAAGAAAGGCCTCTATGGTGGAAAATGATTGGAGGAAGCTGAGCCCAAAATTAGTGGAGCCTCACTTCAGTACTCCATTTCAGCACCAGCCTTTTCCTTTGCCAAAACACACCACAGGTAGAGATTCCCTATGGTGGAGACCCTCAGATACCCTTAGGGTGAGGGATTGCTTAGTGGACCATGAGATAGGGGGTAACCATGCCAGTGCTGGTACTTCCTTATATGGCCACTCAGGCAATATAGGCTTACCTGGCAAGGATAGCCTTATCTCCTTTCGTTTGGGGGGGGTTATGTAGGAAGGTAGATCCCTGACTATGGTTGCCCCCAACTTTTTGCCTGGTGTTTTGCTGGTTTTCTGACTTAGTTGACCTGGGGCCCTGCTATACAGGACCCCAGGCCTACTGCTCTCTCTGTAAAATGGATTCCATGTACCTTAGGTACATATCTAATTGGATACTGAGTCACCTTATCAGTCCCTGTACAGTGTACCTTAGGTACCCAGGGCCTAGGTGTACCCAGGGCCTACCAGGGGCTGCAGCATGTATTATGCCACCCCTGGCTGGCCATCCAAATCTGACACAACTGGCTGCACGACAGCTGGGGCAAGGTGGTGTAATCACCCTTTGCTTTAGATATAGTATACCTATATCTAACCCTAAAATGGACACACAGATCTCCTATCAGTCACTCCTATGGCAGGCCTTGACAATCCTGAAGGCAGAGTGCTTGGAATCGTGTGAGATAGTGCTCTGGCATGAGCTGAGCCTGTCTGCGGCTTTCGGGATCCATCCCTTAGCCGTTTCCATGATATCGCATACCATATACTCTTAAGTGCATTATAATCCTCGCGGTTATATGCCAACTCTGGTATCGCTTTATCAAAACATGTCGAGTAAGGTGTCATACGAATTGGAATACTAACCCCTCGCCAATTCTGGCGACGGGGTTAGCATTCCACCCTTCTAGAGGGACACGACATGTATGTAACCTGTAACCCCGGTTAAAGTCAGACAGAGCCTTAGCTCCACAAAATGGATGCTGCCACCGAGACACAAGTCTGCCCTCCTGCTGCTGGGAGTCCTCCCAGCCCAGGAGGCAAGGACAAAGGGTCTCCTGCCAGGGGCGGTGCCAGCACCGTCCCAGACAGGATTTTGTGTATTCTATGTAGGCAGGGCTTTAGAGGAAGGTGACTGCAAGTGGCACCCCGGTGCTCACTGTGCATGGGCCGGCTGAAACCAGTTCCAGGGGCACTCCAGCCCCTGGCCTGGGGAAAGCCCGCCAAAGGAGAGGGGTGTAACCACCCCCCTCCTGGTCCCACCCATAGGGCAGGACCTAGTCGCGTGCCAGCAGCCTTTTGCAGGATAAAGGTAGGAACTGGCCCCCTTCCAGATCAGATCATCTTTGAATCCTGAAACTACTTTCCACGAAAGGAACTCAAGACTTCTTCCCAAGATTCTCCCTTGTGACTAAGGAGTAGTCACCCTGCAGCAGCAGCAGGCACCAACCAAGCATCGCGGTTTGTTGCCAGTCTCTCCTTCGGATCAAGACTGCTCCAGCACGACGAGAACCGGCTTCCCTGGCACCTCTGACCTCAACCTACATCATCAGCCCAGCTGTGATCCGTGGGTGCGACGAGACCTCGAGGGACCGGCCATCTTCAGAACTGCACGACGCTTGTCCAGCACGACTCCCGAGTGACCCTCGACAGAGTGCTTTGGGGTAAGAGAAGCCCCGACCCTGAGCAGCTCCAGCACCGAAGTTCAGCCCCCCTGCATCCACGAGATCTGCGTGGGGCCCTTCTGCTCTTTGCTGCCAACCGCGTTGCTTAGAACTCTGGCCCTGAAGAAAGCCATGGGATCTTGTCCCTACCGGCTGAAACATGTTGGCCTTGTAAATGCAGTTATATGTTTAGACTGCTTCCTCTGCATTGTTCTTGTTTGTTTGAGGGAAAGGACAAATTACATTAGAGTTTTTCGCCTATTGATCCTTTTACCCCTTGTTTTTAACTCACACATCTTTTGATTTTTGCACTGCACTCGATCCCATCTTTATCATTTGTTCATGGGTACCTTAGCGATTGATGGTGCGACCCAATTGAGTAAGGGCGATGGATGGGTCTCATTGATTAAGAGACATACCACCCCATTTTTGGATGACCAAATGAGAACACTTGATCTACATACCTATTTGATGGGAATCCAACACATCTCTGTACGGGTCTTACCAACAATCTCAGTAGGTCCTTCAACAGGTTTGTCCTGGCACACATTCTGATATAGAGACTTATGTAGCTCTATTAGCGCCTAACTCACTTATGTAGGAGTTTTGCAGCAGCTCTGAGTACTTGAAGCTCCGTTATAGACCCCCGGTTCTTTCAGTGGGACTTGAACCTGGTTCTGACCTTCTTGATGTGCACTCCCTTTGAGCCACTTCATTCCTGTCCTCTCCGTCTCCTGACTTTAAAGACGGCCTTCCTGGTTGCCATCACCTCTGCCAGGAGAGTGAGTGAGCTCCAGGCTCTTTCTGTCAAACCTCCTTTTATGTCAATTCATCCAGACAAGGTGGTTCTGAGAACTAGACCTTCTTTCCTGCCCAAAGTAGTCTCTCCTTTTCACATCGGGCAGTGCATCACCTTACCCTCCTTCTTCCCGCCTCCGCATCCTTCAAAAGATGAAGAGCGGCTCCATCGTCTGGACCCAAAACGTGCGCTTTCATTTTATATGGATCGCACACGCCAGTTCCGGGTGGATGACCAACTGTTTGTTGGCTACGTGGGTGCGAAGAAGGGACGGGCGGTACATAAACGGACCATCTCTCGGTGGGTCGTTCTGTACATCAAAGCGTGCTACTCTTTGGCTCGGAAGTAGCCTCCTGTTGGGCTGAGGGCCCATTCCACTCGGGCCACGGCGGCTACTACTGCCCTGGGAGTCCCTTTGCAGGACATTTGCCAGGCGGCTACGTGGGCCTCGCTGCACACCTTTGCGAGGCACTACTGCCTGGACAGTCAAGTCCGGAGGGATGGCTTCTTTGGCCGTTCGGTCCTCCAGGACTTTCTGGTGTAGGATTGTATTGGTTCGCAGACCCACCACCGGGGTTGGTATTGCTGGGGTATCAATTCTAAGGTAAGGAATCTAATACTAACCTGTTTCTTTCAGATGAACAAGTTACTTACCTTCGGTAACGATATATCTGTAAGAAACAGTAGTTAGTATTAGATTCCTTACCGCCCCGCCCATCCTCCCCGTTCTGCGAACTGATACCTAGGGTTAAGGACATCCCTTTCAGGGCCCTAGTTTCAAATGGCACCAGTGTTGGTTCTCACATGGCTCTGCGTGTTCTGGCGCGGAAAAGCTATGTACAAAGAACTGACGTCAGCGCGCGGAGGCGGCGTCTATATACTCCAGCGACGTCATCACGGCGCACGACGCCGACGACGGACGCGGAGCCGCAGGGGACGCCTGCAGACGACGCCTACCGACGCGCAGGGGTACTGCTACGCAAAAGTTTCCGGATCCAGACTGACGCCTGGGGATATTCTAAGGTAAGGAATCTAATACTAACTACTGTTTCTTACAGATATATCGTTACCGAAGGTAAGTAACTTGTTCATCAGACTAATACATGAATGATCTGAGATCACTCTCGGCTCAATGGATGTTTGTTCAATCCTAGGCACAGCATTGATTGAAATAAGCAGGTAGTCGATGTGTGAATAGGAATTATGTGGTGGTGAATAAAGAGTATACTCCCTGCCTGAAGGGTTTTGTAACCTCCAAGTGTAAGACAGATCAAAATGGTTGCAGGTATTGATAAGGGATTTGTGTGACTTGGTTCCCCGAAACGGTCAGTGTAAGTCCCTGTCTAATACTGGGTCCATGGGTAGATTAAAGTCAAAAGCCATTATATGCATGGCAGAGTCTGGAAATATTTCAATTTGTTTGGCAAGGTTCCCCCAGAATGTCGGATCATCCCTGTTGGGAGCATAGATGTTTGTAATGTAGAATTCCATCTTGTCTTTTACAAGTTTCGTTATGACCCACCTCCCTTGTGTATCTGTATTGCAGGATGCTATATCTATATTTGCTTTTTTAGCAATTAGTGTCAGGACACTGTTCTTTTTGCCCACGGCTTCAGAACCAGTAATGTCGCTGTACGTCCTGTTTCTAAGTGAGTTGAATTGCTTAGACTCAATTTTTGTTTCCTGTAGAAGGATGATATCAGCCTTCTATTTGTGAAGATAGTCAAGGATTTTCTTTCTTTTGATAGGGTGATTTAGACCCTTAACATTCAGTGACACTATCTTGATATTTTGTTAGGC
Source organism: Lissotriton helveticus (assembly GCF_964261635.1). NCBI lineage: Eukaryota > Metazoa > Chordata > Amphibia > Caudata > Salamandridae > Lissotriton > Lissotriton helveticus. The sequence continues at coordinate 2,111,369,345 of NC_136061.1, forward strand.
CAAAGGTGTTAGAATAGATTGGGACATCATACATGAGACATGGTCATCATAAATAGAATGCTATGTACTAGTGACGTTTTGAGCTTGTTTCCGACTATTTGTAAGTAATACACTCCTTCTCCTGAAGAGTCGTCGGTCTGGACAATAAATATACTGCATTTCTTTACGTTTGGGTGAATAGACAAGTAATGGTAGTAATGTAGATAAGGGTAATAAGAGCAGACAAAGAAAAACAACAACTCAAATACGTAAAGTAAATACATGAAACCCATAACCAAAACCCTTCCCTCCCCCAGCCCTTTCCCTCCCACCCATCCCTCAAAGTACTGAACTGACATGGTGATTGGGGAAGATCTTCCCTCTCATGGAAAACAAGTTAGAAACATTGAACGCATTTGTCGAACTATAGTCTAAGGCAAGAACATCAATATCTGATGCAAGGGAGGAGCTTCGCGCGATTCCAAGATGGACGCGTGAGCTAAGGGCTCCCGATACCCCTTCCGCCTCCCGCGACTATCCTGTGCAAGATCCTGATTTTGACGATGGGTGCTCTTTATTGAAGCCCTGCTGATGCCAGCGTTCTTTTCGGAAATCGATTTGGCCGTCGGATACTGGACCTGCTGCGCTTTGAACTTTGAGGCCTATATCGTATGCCAGCCGGGGGCTTGAGTCCCCGAGGTACCCAGGTGGCAATCGAACAACAACGGCGGATAAGCCACACCCGCTGCCCCTGGTGTACTTTCGGTTTCGTTTCTTCTCTTTGTTGTGAACGCTCACTTCCAGATCCGAGTTCCGAATCTGCTATCGCTGCCAGCCTGCTGCTTATGCTGCGCCCTTATCCACTCGCAGTTCAGAGCCTGCCACGACGAAGTTCGCTTTGCCTTGATTCTACAATTCCCGTTGGAGCTCCTTCCACTACATGACGGGCAGAACAGTCGTTGAGAGGCGCGGCAATAGAGGCTCGTCCCGAGGGGGGGTCACCCAATCTCAGACCATTGATCGATTTACTCGACCACGGGGCTCCCCGGGCGGATTGAGTGGTGCCCTGGAAGAAGCTGGGGATGGTGCTCCTGATGACGAGGAGCCAACGTTGAAGGACGTTATGGGCGCTATTGCGAGTGTCCAATCCGCCATGGGTCAGCAATATGAAACACTAGCGGCTAAGATTGATACGGTGGCGATTGATGTCACCCTCATCAGAGCGGACCTTGGGAAAACGAATGAGCGTGTCAAATCTCTCGATCTCAAGACTGCTAGTTTGACCACGGATGTCTCGGACCTTCAGACCACGGTCCGCCATCTTAGGACTACTTGTGACCTGTTTGCCAATCGGTTGGAAGATTTCGAGGGCCGGGCCAGGCGCAATAACGTCCGCATTGTGGGTGTCCCGGAGACTTCTGCCGACATGCCTGTTGATATCCTGGTGGAGGACCTCGTGTTGAAGCATCTGGTGCCAAAAGGCCTCAGTAAATTCTTCGCTGTGGAGCGCGCCCACCGTGTTCCGGGTGGCAAGCCAAAGTCGGGAGCCGCTCCGCGGCCCATAATTGCTAGACTTTTCAACTTTCGTGATAGGGACGCTATCCTGCAAGCTTCGCGCACCAATGGGCCCACTAAATTTGAGAACGTTTCAATTAGTTTTTACCCTGACTTTACTCAGGCAGTTCAGAAACAGAGGATGGGCTTTACGGGTGTGAAAAGACGACTCAGGGACCTGGGACTGAAATATGCTATGCTCTTCCCGGCCCGCCTGAGAATCGAACATGCTGATCGTGCATTCTTCTTTGACCGCCCTGAGGTGGTTAGTGACTGGTTAGACACTTTGTCGACGCATCATGAGGGCCCGGAGGACTCGAGAGGCGCTGAGGGAGGCGTGGAGGGCCAGGAGCAGTGAGTCTGCATCGGCGAGCCATCATCCGCTGCAGTGGCTTAGAGACTTTGTTTCAAGCATTGTGTGAATGCCCGGGGGTGGGGGGGATTCGGGGATCTTCCTCATCTGGGGACTTTTTCTCTCTTTTTGTAGGTTAGTTCAATGGGGCGACAGGCACACTGCAAGTTGGGGTGGCTATTAGGTCTACTGCAGGGGTGCAGGGAGGGGGGTTTGAATTTGATGGGTTCCTTGGGGGTGGTGGTGAGGTTCTTTTCTCTTTGTTGGTTTCGAGGCTGTGCTTTGCTTTACAATTGCTTTCATGTGTCTGTTTCGGGATGGGAGGGGCGGTCGGTCTTCTTCCGGGATGGGGGGTAGGGGACTCAGGGTGTTGAGCTGGAATGTTAACGGTCTTGGGGACAGGATAAAACGTGGGATTGTGCTACAATATTTGAAGAGACACACCCCAGATGTGGTCTTGCTTCAGGAGACCCATTTGGTGGGCAATACATGTCATGCATTGGACAGACGAGGCTATCGTTTGGTGGCACATTCCGGCTTTACTTCGGGATCAAGAGGGGTTGGTATCCTGGTCAGGAATTCCCTTCCCCTGGAGATAGATAGCACGGTGCTGGATGACAGGGGCCGCTATGCTGGCATTACGGGGAGATGGGAGGGGAAATTGATTTCCATACTGTCTATTTATGTCCTGCCTGGGCTGCAATCTACCACATTCACCGACTTGGGTGAGGTTGTCCTTGGTTTGCCCGATGGCTTACTGGTGTTGGGTGGGGACTTTAACTCTGTGGCGAATGGAGAGAGTGATTGTAGCCCCCCCAGGCTCCTCCCTGCCTCGCAGTTATGGTTGGGGAAATTCTTGGATGCCTTTGGTTTGGCCGACTGCTGGAGGCAGCTGCACCCTGGCCGGCTTCAGTACACTTTCCACTCGGGGGCTCATGGCAGTCTCTCGAGAATTGACTATTTCCTCGTGCCGGTGGTGCAGTTGCTCTCTGTGCGTGAAATTAAACACTTGGCTAGAGGGATCTCAGACCACTCCCCGATATGGCTCCACTTGGATATCTGTTTGGGGAATGGGGGCCAAATTGCCCCGATAAATCCATGGCATTTTCAGGACCCTAAGATCAGAGCAGAGGTGGTCAAATGCACGAATTTTTATTTTGCTGAAAATGAGGGATCGGTGTCTTCCCCAGTCTCCTTATGGGAGGCCTATAAAATTGTTATCCGTGGTCAGACTTTATCCCTAATTGCTGACAAGAAGCGGCGCACACAAGAAGAGGTGGTGAGATTGGAGTCTGAGATTACTGTGTTGGAGGAGCGGTTGGAAGCTGAGGTTACGCCTGAGACGCTGCATGTTTTGGCTCTTAAGCAATCTGATTACAGAGCCTTGGTTACTACCTCGGCTGAGACACTGCATCGTATGCAACAGGGGCGTCTGTACGACGTGGGTGACAAAGCGGGGAAGTTGATCGCATGGCTGGATAAGCGAGACAGACTGAATCGTGTGGTGCCTGTGGTTGAGAGAGTTGATGGAGTGCGAGTCGTGGACCCGGTTGAGATAGTTGAGGTGTTTGCCCAGCACTTTCGGGTTGTGTATGCGCCGGTTTCGGGCTTGCCGGAGGAGGACTCGCGCTTGCTACTTCGTGATCTTGAGCTGCCCAGTCTCGCGGAATCGGACGGGGTTTTAATGGAGGCTGATTTCTCCATCGATGAGGTCGCGCTCGCTATTCGCTCTCTTCGTTCAGGAAAGGCTTCGGGCCCTAACGGCATACCGGTCGAGCTGTAGAAGCTATGCCCGGATAAAATGGCGCCGTATCTGCTGCGTATGTTTGCTGCGTCGCGTGACCTCGGCTGTCTTCCTAGAGACCAGAGGCTGGCCTCAAAGGTGGGCATTCATAAAGACGGCAAACCCCGTGAGTGCTGTTCCTCGTATCGCCCGATTTCGCTTTTGAACGCGGAACCCAAGATATTGGCGAAACTACTGGCAAACCGACTAGCCACGGTGATTAGCGGACTGGTTCACCCTGATCAGTCCGGTTTTATCCCCCAGCGTAATACTGCACTCAATCTTCGTCGACTGCATGGCGTCATAGCGAGGGCGGGATCTCTTGGTGAGCCGGCCATCTTGGTTTCTCTTGATGCTTCGATGGCTTTTGATACGGTTGAGTGGCCATATTTGTGGGCTACTCTCGCCAAGTTTGGTTTTGGCCCGAAATTTATTGCATGGGTTAAACTCCTGTATGAGCAACCGTTGGCGCAGGTGGTGGTAAATGGTAGAGCTTCAAGGCCCTTCACTCTTGGGCGAGGCACGAGGCAGGGATGTCCTTTGTCACCGCTGTTGTTCGCCCTCGCGCTCGAGCCGCTGGCCGCCTGGCTCCGATGGGAACCCTCCTTGAAGGGTATTCGGTGGTCCCCTGATTTTGAAGACCGTGTTTCATTATATGCCGACGACATTTTGTTGTATTTGACGTCCCCCCGTAAGTCATTGGGAGTCCTCTTTGATGTCCTGCGTTCCTTTGGACGTAACTCCGGGTTGGTTATCAATTGGTCCAAATCCTGTATTTTCCCGCTTACCGGTGACCCTCTCTCTTTGCTCCGAGTGTGCCCGATCCCGGTCCGCACCGAGGGTTTTAAGTATTTGGGTATTTATATTTCACTTGACCCTGTGTTGCGCTATGATCGGAATCTGTTGCCTCCACTCGCCCGACTTCGGTCGGACGTCGCGGCTTGGTGTAATCTGCCCTTATCCCCCCTGGGACGGGCGGCCCTGTTTAAAATGATGTCTCTTCCCCGGTTCTTATATGCTGTGCAAAATACACTTGATCTAGTGCCGGCTAGCTATTTCCGCGAAATTGAGGGCCTCCAAAGGAAGCTGGTATGGGCTGGCCGGCCTCGTATTGCGTTGGCTAAGCTCACGTTACCCTGGTACGATGGGGGCATTGCGTTACCTGATATACGACGGTATTATTGGGCATCTCAACTGAGTGCTGTGAATCATGCTATGTATGGTCCAGTTCCGAATCCTGCTTACGAAATGGACCAGTGGCTCTTGCCCGGGGGAAATTATTACAGGGCGTTCTATTCTCGGGGTGCTAGGAAGAACTTGACGGGACCCACTGGAGTGGCGGTGCGGGTATGGGGCAGCGCGACCGCGGCTACCGGATGGACAGATAGGCTGACCAGAGCGACCCCTCTATTTGCCGCGGAGAGGCTGGGTGAGTAGTGGACCTCAAAAGGGTTTGATAGATGGGACCTCATCGGGATCAGTAAGTTGGATGACCTCTGGGTTAAGGACAGGGTTAAGTCCTTTGCTGAATTGCAACAGGAATATGGTTTGACTGATTCGGAGTTTTTCCGGTATCTTCAGGTTCGTCATGCCATTGGGTCGGTTTTTCCGGCTGGGTCTGCCATCCCGGAGAGCTCCCCCCTGAAAGACAGGGTGCTGGACGGACATGTGCCGGACAGCACTATCTCTCTTATATATAAGAAACTTATTAATACTCGGTCGGATTTGCTTCTTCATCTGCGTACTTCCTGGACTGATGACGGACTGGAGCTGGATGATGAGGATTGGCAGGCCGCGATATCCTCTCCTAAGGAGGTTGCGATTCCGGCGCGTCTGCGACTCGTTCAGCTGAAAATTCTACACCGGGTCTATGTCACGGGTCCCAGACTGATGCATATGGGTTTTTCAGAGGATGGATTGTGTCGGCGGGGCTGTGGTATGCTTGCTACCTTCCTCCATATTATATGGGAGTGTCCGGAGGTTGTATCTTTTTGGAATGGAGTGTATGCGGTGATGAGTGAAGTTACGCATGTTCAGTTGCTGCCTGAAGCCCGGCGTTGTCTTTTGAATGTATGGGAGCCGACTGATTGTAATGTTGCTCAGACTCAATGGGTGACGCTGGGGAACATGGTTGCAAAGAGGGACATTGCACAATTGTGGGGATCTCAGAGGGCTCCATCAGTCTCCGGGTGGGAAGATAGTATGGACTGGTGCATGTTCAAGGAAAAGATTGTGTATGTCTCCCGTGGCAGGCCCAAAAAATGGGGTAGGATATGGGGCCAATGGAACTCGTTCCGTGGGGATGTCTGCGACCCCCCTTTCACTGATCCCCCTGATACTCCTTGTTCCCCTTAGCTGTGTGTTTCGGCTCCTTCCCGTGCTGTATTTTTGTTAGACCACTGGCGCTGGGTCCCCCCTTTCCCCCCCTCCCTTTTTCTTTTATCCTCTGAAGATTCTCCTGTCTTTCCCTATTGTTCTAGGTCTGACTCGCCCCGCATCTTATGAAACGGACGTAACAACTCGGGCATAGCCTTGTCTTTTTCTTCTTCGTTTGTTTAGTTGTTTTAAAAAATGAAACCTCTTTATATCCTGTCGTTTTGTGATTGATCGATGTCATGCACCATGGCTGCCGGACCCCTGGTTGTCGGCTGATGAGCTGTGTACCTTAACGTTGTTTTGAGATGCTGCACCGGCCGGCCCAGAGGGTTGTAGGCACATCTTTGTTTCTATTTGTCTCTTGCAAATAAAGGTTTTTAAAAAAAATATATATATATCTGATGCAAGAACATCAACATCATGAATATCAATATCTAAGACAATATCACTATCGATATACATATCATAGATATCCATATCGAAGGCATATCTAAGGCATATATCTAATGTATATTGGGCATATCGAAGGCATTCGAAACATTGAACGCATTTGTCGAACCGTAGTCTAATGCAAGATCCAAGAACATCAATATCCAAGTGTTAGAACTGGGGGTCTCTAGTTGGCAGAGTTAGGTACCACTGTCCAAATACGGACCCTTGCGTCTAGTCAGGGTAAGGAGGAAACCCTCTGAGGTAACCCATGCTCACCCCCTTGGTAGCTTGGCAAGAGCAGTCAAGGCTTATCAATGTGTAAAGTATCTGTACCAAAACTCACAGTAACACAGTGAAAACACCAAACTGACTCCACAACAGTATAGAAAAATAAAGGTATTTAATCTAAACTACCCAAGACCAAAACGACCTAAATCCAACATACACAGTTCAAGAATATGGTTTCAGAAGAGTTCTTAAGGTTGCGATAAAATAATCCACAGCGATTGCGTTGGAAAGCAAGGGATGCGTCACTCCTGAGACCCTGGGGAGGCGATGCAACAGCCCCGCTGGAAGTAGCGGGCCTGATGCGGTGACTCCAGTCTGTATGGGGAGGGATGCGGTACCTTGCGTGGATTCCGGTGTGGACGTTCCGTAGTGAAAAAGGTTGCAAAGGCACGATGCGATGATCTTGGGAGTTGCGACGATCTCTGGGGCGATGATGCGCAGACCAGCGGTGATCTCTCTCTCGCAGCTCCTCAATGCGAGGGCTTCTGAGACGACACTCGCAGCGACGTGATGCGATCCGCAAGCAAGTGGTGCGGCGATCTCACCCAGCGACGACAGGCTCTGCGACGACACTCGCCGCGATGGTAGTCTTCCCGTACCAGTATGGTGCGCCCCGCAAACGAAAGATGCGACGGCTCTGGCAACAGGCGCTGCGGCGATCTCGGCCTTCGTAGCGGCAGGAATTTTCTTCGCACTGTCTGGGATGCGCTCCGCAAGCGAGCGATGCAACAAAACTTGCAGAAAGTCTTTAAAAGCTTGGTTTCCAGCTTCCCAACACAGGTGCAACTTCCAGAGGCACCACAACTGACCCAAGCACTCTAGGAAGGACAGAACTATCTCAGCAGAGTTCAGGGAAGCTGGGGGTGAAGTCCTTTTGTTCCAGGGACCTCAGAACAGAGAGCCAGTTCTTCTCAGGCCCTTGGAGATTCCTTCAAGACAGGGGACACAGCACCAAAAGCAAAGTCCTTCCCCTCTCCTTGGCTGCAAAGCAACAGCAGGTCAGTCCAGCAGAACAACAGCAGGACAGTCTTCCTTCTTCAGTTTCAGCTTTCTCCTTGGCAGAGGTTCCTTCTTGATTCCAGGATGATCTGTTGTCAGGAGTCTTGTACTTATACCCCTAAAAGTCTTTGTTCTCTTTGTGCAAGTGGGCCCTGAGCCCGGTCTGAACCAGTTCTGGGTGTTCCTTGAGCACTTTGTATTCCTGGCTTCTCCTTTCCTTTCAGAGTGACGGCAGGGTCGTCAGCCACCCAGCAGGAGGTGGAGCCAGCATTGTGGAAGGCAGGCACAGCCCTATTCCGACATAAAAAACCCGAGCATTGTCGCATCCCGCTGATTGCGAGCGTGTGTGATGTGTGGATCGTCCTGAGGCGGAAGCCGGGACCTTGCCAGTGACTTTTCGAGTGTTGACAATTGTTACTGTGTTTTAAATTATCGTCTCTACTGCCAAGTATTTTAAACTTATTGCTCTTGCTATTTTGCACTTGGTCTCACCTTCATTGGAGACTCTTCCCCCTGGGTCCCGCCATCTTGGGTCAGGAGGCGGCCGAGCAGACTAGTGCTCCGCTCCTCCCGCCCCTTCCGACATAAAATGTCACTTCCACCTAGGAAGCACAGCGGACGAGCGCAGCGGGCGCGCCAAAGGCGAGCCCGTCTGCGCCCGTCCGCGGCCGGACGGGGACAGGGGCCACGACCCCTGGTCAAAATGGGAAAATGATATGCTGGAGCGCACAACAACTCCGTGACCTCTGTCCCGACTATGCCAAAGACTGTCTCCATAGTCTTAATGCGGAAGATACCAACAGCTGCAAAGTGTGTCAGTACAATTGGCAGAATAGACCTCCAACCAGGGCTGAGTATACTAGGTTGACGTGTGGGCTACTCAATACCAGATCCATGAGGAAACATAGTCTTGATATTTATGACCTGCTTTCAGACATGAAACTCGATCTACTGTTTCTCACGGAGACCTGGCTCGATTCCAATTCAGAGCCGGACATAGTTGCCTCTCTCCCTGCTGACTACACTCTGGTTCATCTGAATAGATCTGTAGGCAGAGGCGGGGGGATAGCCATAATATCTAAACAGACATTGTGTTGCCAACTTGAATCTCTCGATATCGCTGACAGCGAGACTGGAGCTTTCTCCATTAAGGTTGACACGGGGAACACGGTGAATGGCCTATTGATTTATCGTCCAACTGGTCCCTCTACCCAGTTCACCACCAGCTTGACTGAAGGCATTACGGAGACTGCCCTGCGTAGGGATAAGTTTCTGCTTTTGGGTGATCTGAACATCCATTTGGACAATCTAGCAGACAAAGGAATTACTGACCTCTACCAGCAATTACAATCCCTCCAATTATCCATTGGATCAATGGCCCCTACCCATCTAAAGGGCCACTTGTTGGATCCAATCTTTGCCAACTGGGAAGGTGTAGACGTTCAGTCCCCAGTTCCTGTCCCCTGGTCAGACCATTTTTTAGTACCTTTCATAATAACTATCCCTGCTAGTAATGCCCAAAAGTTTTCCAACACTAAATACCTGAGTCGCAAATAGACTGCGTTCTCCAAAGCCAAGTTCGACTCTGCCCTCACCAAAGGGGGCAGACCAGGAGGTGAGAATGCTGCCACAGCATCCGATAGACTTGATGATCGTATTACTAATGCCTTGGATGACATAGCCCCTCTCTGTCACAAAAAACCTTGTAGTAGACCTCATAAATCTGCCCCTTGGTTTAGCAAAGAACTTCGCCTAGCTAAAGCTGAATGTAAGCAACTAGAAAGGCAATGGAGGGTGGCCTATCTTGATCAAGCAAAACTGAGATATATAGGCAAACGCAGGGAATACCATGGTCTGATTAGGCGTGCCAAAACTAATTATTTCTCAGGGAGGATTGGAGAAGCTCATAATTCCACCAAGGAGCTATTTAAAATCTATAAAGAAATTTCTCTATGCGGCTCATCTGTCGACCCTTCCTCGGTTTCAGTGGAGTCCTGTAACCGCATTGCCACCTACTTCTCTGACAAAGTGGCTACTATCTATTCCGCTTTCACAGGGGCAAGGGAAAAGGCAACAGAGTTCAGTGAAAATTTATCGTTAGATGAAGGTGCTAACAGGTTAGGCAACTTTGTCATTCCACCCTCTAATGAGCTTCAGCAGATCTGTCGCTCTATCAAGTCAGGGTCCCCCCGTGATCCGGCCTCACCGACACTTCTTGGAGGGAGCATTGAAATCCTTGAACCTTATATCAGAGATGTTCTGGATCTCTCCTTCAGGACCGGCATCGTACCTAAAAGGTGGAAGCATGCGATTGTGCTCCCGCTCCAAAAAAAACGAATCTCAGCTGGGACAGGCTGGATAACCTCCGGTCTATTTCCCTCCTCCCCTATATGGCCAAAGTGGCAGAGAAGGTGGCCAATCTCCAACTTATGACATATGTGGAGGAAGCCAACCTTCTTCATCCTACCCAGTTTGGATTTCGCTCACGCCACTCCACGGAGTCGGCGATGCTCCTGGCCACCGAGACCATCAGGCAAGGGGTAGATGAGGGACATACTATGGCTCTCATCTTACTTGACCTAAGTGCCGCCTTTGACACTGTAGCACATTCCACCTTGCTACAGTGTCTTAACAATGGCCGAGTAAATGGGGTGGCACTCAGATGGATACAGTCCTTCCTGACAGAGAGGGGCTTTCAGGTTAGACAGGGAGAACACTACTCTTGTGTGTTCAATCTCGATCAAGGGGTTCCCCAGGGCTCTGCCCTAAGCCCCACCCTGTTTAACCTTTACGCCTCCCCTGTAGCCACTATTGTGGAAAGGTATGGCATCCAACTAGTATCTTACGCCGACGACACACAGCTGGTCATCTCTCTGTCACGGGCACCCGGAAATGCGGCATTCAACTTCAGTGCTTGTATGCAGGAGCTTGCCTCATGGATGTCTAACAACTGCCTGAAGTTAAATGGGTCCAAGACTGAAGTGCTCGTGGTGGGAGGGGGCCCGTCTGTGTGGTCCTCGGCATGGTGGCCTGACTGTCTGGGCTTGACTCCAGCGCCGTGTCAACAGGCCAAAAATCTCGGGGTACTATTCGACTCCGAGTTGTCTTTTGCTCCCCAGGTAAATCGGGTGGTGGGAATGTACTTCGGGATACTCAAGAGCTTACGTAAGGTCCTTGACCTACTCCCTGTTGGTGCCAGACAGACTCTTGTGCATGCCTTGGTTACATCGAGACTCGACTATGCCAATCTCTTATACCTGGGTATCACAGCTAGAAGTCTCAATCGTCTCCAAGTACTGCAAAACGCCACTGCCCGGCTGGTGCTGAGGCTTCCTAGGAGAACGCCCTCTAAAGCCGCTCTAAAGTCCCTTCACTGGCTTCCGATCCGTGAAAGGATTACCTTCAAAGCTTTATGCATGTGTCATCGCATCTTTGGAGGTAGAGCACCAGCTCCCCTAAACAGCCTCATCACCCCTTATAAACCAGAGCGGATGCTTAGATCCTTTGGCACTGGTCTGGCTGTTGTCCCCAAAATCCGTAAAGCTCGTATGGGGGGCAGATCGTTCAGGCTCCTCGCAGCCAAGAATTGGAACCTGCTCCCCACTGAATTATGCCTCGAACCCTCTGAGGCCAAATTTCGCAGAGCCCTCAAAACCTACCTTTTCCGCCTAGCACTGCTCTAACCTCCTTACCTATCTCACATGCTCACTCTCAGCGCGGGGACACGCCGGAGCACCTAACCAAGCGCTTTATAAAATTCCATAATAATAATAATAATTTAGGCCCAGGTGCTATCTCCTCCCACCACTCAAGATGCAAATGCTGTCATTCAGCCTAGGGCTGACTCAGCCAGCCTCCTGGGGAATCCTCAGCCCCTGTCACTCTCAAACCAGACAGTCAATTCACAAACAGGCCAAGGCACACAGACAAGTCAGACAAGAGAATAGCAACTTTCTAAAAGTGCTGTTCTCAAACACAGGATTTAAAAAACACTTTCCTAAAAGATGTGTTATTAAATTCTGAATTCAGGGATACCAGACTTTGATGTCCTATCTTGCTCCTATGGGAAGATATGCTGGTAGCCACTGTAGCCAGCATCCCCCATGATAGTCTATGGAGCAAGATAGCCTTACAATAGTGAAAAACGAAAATGGCTGTAATTCACTACCAGAGCATGTCACCTGCACAAGTACATGCTCTACCTTTCACATACACTGCACCCTGCCCAAGGGGGGTACCTTGGGCCTTCCATAGGGGTGACCAATGTGCACAGAAAGGGAAGGGTTAGGCCCGGTCAGTGGGGTCACTGACCAGGAGGACATGGCAGTTCACAGACTGCACACAGGGACTGTGGTGGCAGGCCTGAGACACCATTTTAGGGCTACTCATGTGGGTGGCACAATCAGTGCTGCAGGCCCACTAGTAGTATTTGCATTACCAGCCCTGGCACACTTAGTGCACTTTACTAGGGACTTCTTGGTAACACAAATATTCCAATCGTGTATATCCAATCACAATAACAATTTACACAGGGAGCACTTACACTCTGACACTGATCAGCAGTGGCAGAGTGCCCAAAGCATCTAAACCAGCAAAAATGAAATCCAGCACAGCATCAAAAATACAGGAGGTAGAGGCAAAAAGATAGGGGAAACCATGCCAAAGATGCCAGGTCTAACACCAAGGTAGGAACATCAGTATCATCAGAATCAATATCTAAGACAATATCATCAATATCAATATCTAAGTCATAGCTAATGCATCTGTAAAGCAAGAACAACAATATGAAATATCATTAATATCATCCTATCATCAATGTCAGAGACCTAATTGTAATCTAAGGGGCCTGAGAATTATTTCAAAACTGTGAGTAAAATGAGAGTTTTGGAAGATAAACAACGGAACATTGTTCACAATGTAAACTTGAAGGAACTAAGTATGTCAGAATTAAGATCCAAGTATGTCAGTAGCATATCATTTAAGCATCAGTAGCATATCATTTAAGTTTAAAGGAACTAAACGTGCCAATATCAAACGTGTCAATACAGTAGCATTTTGTTTGCCGACTGTCAATGTCTATCCCTTAACCAGGTGAGCACTAACGCAGAGGCCATAGGATACAAGACAGCATACTTATCTGAAACGACCAGGCAAGACAAACTCAGGCTTTTGGCAAGTGAGTGTTAATGTGGTTCGCATTAGGGGTCTACAGCAGAAGGTGAGGTTCCTAAGGCTCTATTTTTCCAGCATGGATCCCGTGGAGGGAGCTGGGTGCTCGTGTGCCCCCTGGTCTTTGCTCATTTTCCTCCATTTGGGAGCCAGTAAGGTAGGAGTGTGTGATGCCCAGGATTACTGCCCTCTCTTCCATCTCTCATGCCATGTATGCAAATTCTACTTATAGTGTAATCAGTCAGTGGTTTCCCACAGTATTTGGGTGTTTTGAGAACCTGATGAGTTTTTGGGATGTGGTACCCTGGTACAGTTTGTTTCCACTCAGGGCTGAAGGGGGTTCATGTTAACGGGAGTTCCCAGAGGTGTGGCAGCCCAGTGTGCAGCTTGCGGGCTTGTAGGGCTAGTGGCTTCTGTCTGTCCTGGAGATGGATCTTTCTTTGGTTTTCTCACCTCTGTGAAATTTGGACACACATTTTTTTCTTTTATGATGATGTAAATTACCAATGATGATAACTTGGGTAAACTGGTGAGTACCAACCAGCAGCTCCCCTGGTGATGCTTACGTGAGGTACTTTCTGACCTCTCACACATTTTTTTCACCAATCTTCCCTGTTTCCAATTTTCTCTTGACACTTGAAATGCAATGTGGTATACTGGTGAATGTTGAAATTGAACAGTTGGACTAATAGGTGAATGGCAATAAGTTTTTTTTTTTTTTAATTCCCCGTGTGCCAAAAAAGATAACTGTTCATAACTAATCAGGTCTTTTTGTGTTTACAAGTGACTGAGTAGGGGGCGACCTGATTATAAACCCTCTGATGCTCCTCTTTTGTGTATGTGTTGAGGGATGTCCCAATGTCGGACCGGCTTCAAGCCTTGCAGCTCCTGTCATCGGGCGATGTCTGTGACGGTTCAGAACCTCATGGGCCTTTGTTGTCTGGAGCGTGACCACGACCTGAAGTTGTGCTCTGAATGCCAGGCGATGAACTCAAAAGCTTTGCTGGAGCGGTCCGAAAGCTGCTGGAGGCCCGCCGCTCTTCTCCACTTCGCTATCGTTCAAGGGGAAGGTCTCGAGAACAGTTGCAGAGACCCCACTCCTCTTCGCACTCAAAGTCATCAGGGAGGTCTTCTGGTAAGTTATGAAAACGCAAGAAGAAGTTAAAGAAGCATGGGCGTTCTTTGACTTATCCCTTTCAGTCTGCCGAAGCGACGCAGTCTCCGTCTCCGGCACCTACTTCTGAGACGACTCCACACATCCCAGCTTTTCCGGGAGCCGTGGCGTCTCCTGCCAAAATCCAGAAATTCTATGATGCACTGTGCCTCATTTTTGGTCAGCCCGGCCCCACTGGAGCGCCTTTGTGCCCCACATAGTCAGTTGGGGGCCATAGGCCTTTGATGCGAGCCCCCTTTATCCAGGCTTGGACACCTGTCCATCTCACTTGACCTTCCCTGACGTTGGTCCAGGCGACGACGCTCTGGCGCCCGACTGTGCCCCTGGCGGGCGCCAACCCCATCCTCATCCCTGAAGTGGATACGGAGCCAGACCAATATTAGTTCTGATGCTGGAAGGAAATGTTATCCCATTGTTCATTCCTGCCATTTATTTAGGGCCAGAAGGTGGTGATGAGGACTGGGAGGGGCAGCAGGACCCTTTAACAGACCAGCTTGACGACCCGGACTGGCGGATGCACCTGGGTGATCCCAGTGGTCTGGACACATCCCCAGACACTGGCTTGCTTTCTCCCCTTACTGTGGCTACGGAGGAGGGAGCTTCCTATGCTGTGGTAGTGAGGAGCACAGACACGGTCCTTGACCTCGAGCTCCCTTTGGTGGCAGTCAGAACTAACCTCCTGACAGAGGAGCTTCAGCCTGCGGCTTCCACATCTGAACCCTTTTGCCGTTCAATAAAGCCCTTACCGATGTCCTTCTGGGCACTTGGTCCAAGCCCAGCACAGGGGCTCCTGTGGATAGGACAACCACCCGCCACCACTACCCTGCCCCGGGCGACCCAGCCTTCCTGAAGCAACATTCCTCCCCTGAGAGCTTGGTGGTCCAAGCCTCATCTTGCAAGGGTGGATTTCTTTCTGCTTCCCCAGATAGGGAATCTAACAGCCACGGCTCGTGCAGGGCGTTACACCGGGCGGTGACGTCAGACAGTGGAGGGGCAGGGTGGGGGTTGTAAAATGTGGGATATAGACGATGTCAGGTAAGTACCGGAAAAAAAAACGAATTTCGTGGCGCTCGCTGCACCACATTTGGCGATGCAGCGCGGGTAACAAAATTCGTTTTTTTTTCTGTATTTACCTGACATCGTCCATATCCCGCATTTTACAACCCCCTACCCTGCACCTCCTCTGCCTGACGTCATCGCCCGGTGTAACGCCCTGCACGAGCCGTGTCTGGAATCCAAGAAGCTGGACCATCTTGTGAAGAGTATGTTTTCTTTCCAAGCTTGTCATTGCAGTTGGCAAATACTACTTGCCTCTTTGCCCGCTATGCCCATAATGTCTGGGGTATGGTCACGCAGAAGCTGCCTCAGTGCCCGGAGGAGGCCCTTGACGTTCTCTCCCAGGCAGTTGCAGATGGGAGAGACGCCGGCAATTTCACCATAAGATGTGGACTGGATACCACTGACTCACTGGGCAGAATGATTGCCACGTCGGTAGCCCTCAGACACTACACCTGGTTTAGGACTTCTGGCTTCTCCGGGGATGTTCAATCAACCTAATGGACATGCCCTTTGATGGCCACTGCCGCTTTGGCGACAAAACAGACTTGGCGCTTGAGCACTTTAAGGAATCTTGGGCTATGGCCAGATCCTTTAGGCCTCACTGCTGCCAACTGTCCACCCCAGTCTGCTTTTTGTCCCTTTCGTGGCTATGGAAGGTGCGCACAGTCACGTCCTGTCCAGCCACCGGTATACACAGGTTGTCCAGCCTCTGTGTGGCCACGAACGTGGGACCCAACGTCTTCGTGGGTCAGGGAGCCAGCAGGCGGGCTAGTCCACCCTTTTCTCCCACTGCACCCACCTCCAAACTTTCCTAGTCTGATGTTCCAGACCCATCACCAGCCAGTCGGAGGTAGGATTCAACATCACCTCGTCCGCTGGCATTTCTTCACATTGGACTGGTGGGTTTTACAAATAGTCCGAAGAGGCTCCTGCCTCCCCTTTGAGACTGCCACCCTCTTATGATTGCATGTCGGAGGATCATTTGGCACTTCTCCACAAGGAAATGTCAGCTCTCATGCCAAGGGAGCCATAGAGAGGATCCATGTGTCAGAAGTAGGTTGTGGTTGCTATTCCCGCAACTTCCTGGTGCCCAGAAAGGACAAAGGCATGCGTCCTATCCTAGACCTCCGGGCCCTCAGCTTCTTCCTCTGGAAGGAGAAGTTCAAAATGCTCACTCTATCCCAAGTTCTGTGGCGTTAGACTTGTAGGAAGCTTATTTCCATATCCCGTCCTGCCACCTCACAAACGTTACCTTCTGTTCATGGTGGGCCACAAGCATTTTCAGTTGATCGTGTTCCCTTTTGGCCTTACCAATGCCCCTCGGGTGTTCACAAAGGTGATGGCGGTAGTCAGTTCCAGTACCAGTCAGTTCCAGTCTTCCCCTATCTCGACGACTGGCTGTTCTCCCCAGGCTGTTGTCTCCCAACTCCAGACTACTGTGGACCTCCTGCATTCACTGGGGTTCACTATCAACATGCCAAAGTCACACATGACTCCCTCCCAGATGCTCCTTTTCATCGGGGTGATTCTGGGCACAGTGAAGATTCTGGCCTATCCTCTCAAGCAGCGAGTCTGGGCTATTCGCGCTATGATACCAATGTTTCAGCCTCTATGCCGGATTTCGGTGGGAATGACTCTGAGGCTGCTGGGCCTCGTGGCCTTCTGCATCCTGCAGGTGGATCATGCCAGATGGCATTTGCGGGCTCCGCAGTGAGATCTGAAGTTCCAGTGGGCGCAGCATCAGTGGAAGATTTCCATCTACATCCAGGTCTCGGAGGCACTGCGAACCATCTGCAGTGGTGGTTCATGAACCAAGATTGGGTTAGAGGCAGATCCCTCTCCCTTCCCCAACCATATCTAATGGTGGTGACAGGTGCATCACTTCTGGTATGGGGTGGCCATCTGGGACAAGCGTGGATCAGAGGCGTCTGGTCTCTGGCGAAGTCCAGTCTCCATATCATCCTCCTGGAACTCCGGATAATCAGACTGGAATTCCTTCCCTCTCTCAAAGGGAAAGTGGTGCAGTTGTTCACAGTCAACACCACTGCTGTGTGGTACTGCAATAAACTGGATGGGATGGGGTTGTGGACCCTTTGTCAAGAGGCTCTCCGCCTCTGGACATGGCTGGAACATCAGGGCATAACCCTGGAGGCTCAACACCTGGCAGGTTCTCTGAATGACAGGGCGGACAAACTCAGCCATCGGTACCTGGTCAATCACAAGTGGCGTCTCTATCTGGAGGTGGCACAAGGTCTCTTTTAACAGTGGGGAGAGCATTGGTTAGATCTACTCAGCTGCAAAGAGAGCGTGCAATGTCCACATTGCTTGTTAGAGTTTCCAAGGCACCTCTTAATCAACGATGCTTTTCGTCATGAGTGGAGCTGCGGCCTCATGTACACCTTCCCTCCTATACCTCTTCTTCCCAGAGTGCTCAAGAAGATCAAGCATGACTGGGCTCAAGCCATTCTTGTAGCTCTGGATTGGGCATGAAGAGTCTGGTACCCCGACCTTCTGAGCATGGCCATCGATCCTCCGATCAGATTGCCCCTTTTGGGAGGATCTTATGTCGCAGCAGCAGAAGATGATTCTTCACCTGAACTTGTCCAGTCTCCATCTTCTTGCATGGAGATTGAGCGGCGGCGGTTGACAGCTTTCGGCCTTCCACCTAAAGTCTGTGATGTTATCTTGGCAGCCGTCCACTAAATCATTATACGCCTGTAGATGGAATAAGTTTGTGGCATGGTACACAGCAAAGGCTGTTGACCGCCTTTCTGCGTCTCTTTCCGATGTCCTTTTGTACATACTTTCTTTGGCCCAGCAGGGATCTGCTTTGGGCACTCTTGAAGGATATCTAGCAGCTATCTCTGCCTTTCTTTGGCTGTTAGATCAGCCTTCCTTATTCAAATCTCCTATTGTTAATAGATTCTTTAAGGGCCCTTCTCATCTGTTCCCTCCGTCTCCTTTTATAATGCCCCAGTGGGATTTAAATCTGGTTCTCACCTTTCTGATGTGTGCTCCCTTCGAGCCTCTTCATAACTGTCCTCTTAGATTACTGACTTTCAAGGCTGCCTTCCTTTTTGCCATCACCTCTGCTCGCAGCGTGAGCGAGCTGCAGGCTCTGTTTTCCAAGCCCACTTTCCTATCTGTCCATCGGATAAAGTGGTGCTTCACATAAAAACTTTGTTCCTTCCTAAAGTAGTCACTCCCTTTCATGTGGGATAATCCATCACCCTGCTCATCTTTTACCCATCCCCAAATCCCTCCAAGGAGGAGAGACTCCACTGTCTGGACCCAAAACGTGCATTGTCTTTTTATCTTGTACCCACCAACTATTTCCGGGTGGATGATCAACTTTGTTGGCTATGTGGTTGTCAAAAAAGGTCAGAATAAAATGTACCATCTTGCAATGGGTTGTCCTCTGCATTAAATATGCTATGCTTTGGAGAAGAAGGAACCTCTTGTGGGGTTGCATGCTCACTCCACCAGAGCAACAGCAGCATCCACTGTGTTAGCACGTGGAGTCTTAGTCCTAGACATCAGTCAAGCAGCAACGTGGGCATCCCTGCACACTTTTACCAGATGCTACTGACTGGACAGCCGGTCAGGAGTGATGGGTACTTTGCCCGTTCAATCCTTTAGGACTTTCTGGTGTGACCTTGGTTCACAGGCCCTCCTCCTGGGTTGTATTGCTGGGGTATCTATTCTAAGGTAAGGAATCTACAACTAATAGTCTCTATCAGATGAACAAATTACTTGCCTTCGATAACGATGTATCTGGTAGAGACATTTATTAGTTGTAGATTCCTTACAGCTCCACCAATCCACCCCGATCTGTGAAGGGATTTCTAGGGATAGGAACTCCCCTACAGGGCCCTTGTTTTGATGCACCAGTGATAAGTGTCTTTCCTGGCTCTGCACTTCTGGCATGGAAGGTCGTGTTAAGAACTGACGTCAGTGCACATGGGCAGGGTCTATCTAGGTACCCTGATGGCATCCAGGCGCCGACGAATGACGCTGAGCCAACCGACGCCACCTAAAGATGCACAGGGGTACTGCTGAAGGAAAATCTCCGGATCCAGACTGACGCCTGGGGGACATTTTAAGGTAAGGAATCTTTAACTAATATATTTCTCTACCAGATACATTGTTACCGAAGGTAAGTGACTTGTTCATCACAGCCGGACAATTTAAAGAGCCTACACTTTCTTTTTATTAGTGCTTAATCACACGTCAAGCATGCTGCAGAATTAAGGGAACTACTTATTGACCAATAGCCAGGTATTGTTCCTGTAACTGAAATTTGATTCAAGAAATATTCTGCACCTCATATTGTGATAGCACTACTCCCTAATTACTCTCTACACAATGGTTCGCATCCGTCTAAAGCTGGGGAGGGTTACCTTTGATGTCCAAATCTTCTTTGCAGGCGACTACTTGGGAAATCAGTCCGTTACAGAAATGCAAATAGTTAACTCTTAGTATTACCAAAAATTACTTATTGAACATTTGTTTTCTATTTTTTTTACCAACCAACTTCCCAGTAGCAATCCTAACAGATTCCTCCAGTCTCTTCAGGAGTTACTTTTGTCCCACTTTGATCATTCATATAGACTAACGATAGTGTGCAATTTTAATCTGCATTTAGATAATTCTGACAACAATTACTCCCTAGAATATATTAGTATATGTAACAAAATTAGATAATGTGTTCACCCAGGAAAGCCTGGTCTTATTAGAGAAATTCAGCAACGCGCCTTGAGCATCCATAAAGACCCATTTTTTTAATATCAATTTACATGAGTCACAATCCCCTTGCTTCTCCAGGAACCATTTGATCATATTGCTGGTCTAAACTAAATACCCTATTTCTAGCTCAGCGTCTAGATTCCACCAGGCTAGCTTTTTCAGGTACTGTATAATTCCATGCCTTCACACTCAAATCCAATAGAAGCCACCCTTTGACTCCATGGTATGATGGAGATTTGCTTGTAGCTAAGAAGATTTGCAAGAACCTGGAGCTTCTTCGGAGTTGTGCATATAGTCCTTTGGTAATGCAAACCTAGAAAGAAGAGTTATGTAATTATACTAAACTGGACAGGCAAGTTATTTATTTACTCATTTATAAAGTTTTATATAGTGCAAACGTGACCCATGAGGGTATCGATGCGATTTACAGATGATCAGAAGGAAGAACCAGAAAAGCAAACAACAAAATAGTCAAGAGAGGTTAGATATCATTACTATCTTATTCAGATTTCTAGCTCGGTTAACTCCCCAAAGGAGTTTGCACATCCCAAGACACTAGCCACCTCACATGTGTTTCCACCTAATTTCTGCAATACTCTTTCCAACTTTTTTCATGACAAGATAACTGAACTGATTGATCTATCCCTACACCCTTCACCTTCCTAAGGATATTACATTTCATCTTATCATGATCTCTTCTGGTTTACCATTAGATACTATTATGTGGAAGATCATTAAAAAGTCTGCTGTCTAACTTCCATGCTGTCATCAGCTCGATTTGCTACAGCTCACTATCCTCCAGTTAATTCCCTGATACATGGAAACTGGCAATGATCATTGCCCTTCCCAATATGGATCCATTTACGCCTTCAAACTATAGACCTATTTCTCTCCTACCATTTCATGCCAAAATTACAGAAAAATCTGTTATTCTAACCAACACTTTTCTGAAATTGTGTGCCCTCCTGAATTCACAACAATCAGGTTTCCATTCTGATCTAAGCATTGAGCCTCTGTTAATAGCAGCTACAAATGACATCAGATTCATCTTGAATAAGGGTAGACGTGCTATCCTCCTCATTCTTGACCTCTCTGCCTCTTTCAACACGGTCTTTAATAACATACTGCTTACCAAGATGAAAGCAATGAGTATTGGGAGGCACTGTGTCCAACTATTAGTGCTCCTTCCTGAGTTGCTTTACACAGGCGGTCACCCTGGACAATTCACGCTTGTGTTTTTAATCTGTTCCATGTGGAATACCTCATGGATCAACCGTCAATTCCACTATCTCTAACCATTACACTGTCCCCATTCGCTCAACATACTTTGTATTTGCTGACTACATCCAGATAGTTTTAAAGTTAAAGGCTTCCTCAATGAGGCTTAAACGTGCACTGGCTACTTGGATAAATTACAACTCCCTGTTCTTTAAACTCCTCTAAGATGTAAATTCTAGTCTAGTGGCCCAGCTCTTTTGACACCCCTCCAAATCCAGTTGAATCAGCTGGAAACCTAGGAGTGATCTTTAACAATTCTATCCTTGAGAAATCAGATTTCATAGCTCATATACACTTAGTACCTCATAATGAAAGATCACCCCTCTTACTTTTTGACTCTCAAAGGATTTGTGTCTAGTCATTAATATTAAGTAGACTGGACCTTTGGATCTCTGTTTACTGAGCTCCTGAAGTCACTGGTTACATATTGCAACTTGTACAAAACACGACAGCACAATGTGTCTAAATTTGCCACAGCCTCTTCATTACTGCTTTCTTTACTTTGGTTATCATTCCCGCAATATATAGTTTTCAAAGCACTCTGTATATAGCCTTGTTCTCAACCTCCCCATTCCTAGGACTTCTTTATTTGCTTCCTACAAACCTTTGCCCAATATTAGCTATGCGCATTCCTCAACATTAAGCATCCCTGTTTGTAACAAAATCTCATACGATAGGACACGCTTGTTCTATAGTTATATCTTCCGAACACAATAGTCTTCCATTCAGCCAGCTATCGAATGTTCTCCAATTTCAAAAAGAACTGGAGACTTACATTTTCTCTTTGCAATAGTATTCCTACTGCACTGTGGCCAATGTTCTCCGAGTGCCAGGACATCTTCTGGTGATAGCATGTGTAACAATTAAAATTAATATAACATAATAGCACACTTATTCTTTTCCGTTTAGTGTTGGAAAGTGGAACCTTGAGTTGGCTTTGACTTATAGGTCAACCATTTGAGAACCTTGATTCGTATGAGTTCAATTCCTTACTTATAAAACAGTTTTTCTACTTGCACGCTTGTGCGCTATGAACATTACTGAATTTCAGGCATTATTAACTACTGCTCCGCTTACTGTTTTCTCAAAAGTAGGTGTGACTTTGAGGGTGAAACCTTTGTTATTACATAAAGTAGTTTCTAATATTCACATATGGAAAGTAATTTCTGTGCTTCCTTCACATTGTTCACACCATCAGACTATATCATTGAGGAGGGATTCATTTATTTCCTTGGTGCACAAAAGGTAAAATAGTTATAAAAACAGATATCCAGATGAGTTTCTTTTCAAGTGATTTGGCATCATAATTTGGTGGGCAAACCAGCATTGAAGAGCATCATGTCCCGCTTCTGCTTTAAACGTGGTGTTTTGAGCCAAAATGTATGTAATGCAGTAGTGTGGACATCTTCAAATTTTCTAAACATTATTTCATTGCTTCCAAACCAGCACAACACGCCTATTTTGGTAGAGCAGTTCTTCAGTCCTTTCTTGATGGTTGAACCTCTTGATCTTCTGCCATACTGTTACTTTGGAGGGTTCACATAAAGAATATGCAGGAGCAACTATCCGTCAGAAGAACAAATTACTTACCTGCAGTAATATTCATTCTGGTTAATAGCTGTACCCCCTCGGATTCCTTATAAACCACCCTCCTCTCCGCTTAAGAGAATTTGTGATAGCTATATTTTATTTGACTCTTATCGGTGATAAACAAGACCTCTGCCCGGGCTTGGAAAATACTGGCTGGACTGATGTTACGAGTACTTGTGTGCTTTATTTAAATGATTGCATCATATCTGACACCTCCCAGAGATCCTGCAGGACATTGTTTGTGCCACCTAGAGCTGGTGATGAAGACTGGATGCAGAATTTCCTAATACCGTTTAATCCTTGGCTGGTAATTCACTTAAGTAATCTGTGAGAACAGCAATATTCTTCAGAAAGAACATTACTGAAGGTAAACAACTTGTTTGTCTGGAACTCAAAGTGGCTGTGGCATTTCAGTCTTCCACATCAGCTAACCACCTGAGTAACTCGACCCTGGAGTCCTTGTCCTGAAATGTGAAGTCAAAAAAGTCTCCTTCATATAATTGGATGTTCATCTATCTTAGCAGGACATGTAGTAAGGAATGGGCCCCGGAAAAGTGACTTGAATTATGGATGACAGATGTCCTATGGTCAAGATCACTTAGGCATTTGGGGTCATGGTAGTGGATTATTCTTCATTTTGCAATTTGTTTCTCCCAGTGGTAGTCTCAGGACAAAGACATGGGTCTCATTTTCGAAGTTCAGGAAGTGCACTAGTTGAACTGAAAATGGAGGCTTATTTATTGAAGATCACTAGGAAGCCAGGACTGTAAAGAATATTTATTGTCAAATTGAGATGAACCTGAGACAGATGATGAAGCTAAATACTCTGGGCTGAAGAAAGAAAAGATCACTGCCTGTCTCTTATAATCTTAGTGAAGTACCAAGTAGCAGAATCTTCGCAAGAGGAGCAATGGAAACCCCAACTCTACTCACCCTATTAGAATTCATGAACTGCTAGCCTGTGAACCAGATTTGGTCTCTGGTAATATTGTTCCAAAGTATGTAAATCCTTCCTTTTCAAAGCTTTGAAAGACCACACACCTTTTAAACAATTTCAGGTTTTTGATGAGTCTGGGGTATTTCCATTTTCTGCATCAGTAGAAATGAACCCTACTGCATGACACTACTTCAAAACTTGAGCAACATCGCACTCAACCAGCTCATCCCAGATCCAACAAACACTGCAGGACACACACTGGACGCCATCTTCACCACAAGCGACAGCAACATATACAACTTCACCACCCTGCTCCTATGGGCTGACACTCCATCATCCACTTCAAAGACAACACACCTCAAGTCAACACTCCTTCAGGTTTAGCTTTCCAAGCCGCAGCAGGGGCAAAATCACAGAAGCAGATTATCTCAGCACGGTTCAACCTAGCCCCCCTGACAACCTCGACAAGGGCATCAACAACTTCAGCAACTGGATTAAGAACTGCACGGACACCCTTGCACCCATCAAACCCAACCAGTGTAGAGCATACAGGCAGGCCACCTAGTACACAGAAGACCTCAGAGACACCAAACAACACTCTAAACCTCTAGAAAGGAAATAGAGAGCCAGCCAAGACACCACCAACATACTTACCTACAAGGCTGCACTCAGACGCTATTAGCAGCTAATAAGAAATACCAAGAGAAATGCATTAGTGGACAGCATCAAAGGAAGCTCCAACAGCTGCAAAGAGATCTTCTCAATCGTTAGGGATTTAACATCAGCCACTGTCACTAACATCGCTGCCTCCCAGCAACTCTGCAGCAACCTATCCAACTTCTTCCACAGCAAAATCACAAATATCTACAGCAAATTTGTACACCAACCCAACCCTAGAGAACTCGTTGCTAACCTACCCACCATCAACCATGACGGCCACCTGACTGAATGGACTACCTTTACCAGAAACAACACAAAGCTGCAGACATGTGTACCTACCACTCAGGGTTCCCAACATTTACAACCTGAGAACATCACCAATCAGCACCACCCTGACCCACATCATCAACACCTCCATCACATCTGCTACTTTCCCGGATGAATGAACACTTGAAGAAATCAACGCTCTCCTCAAGAAGCCCACAGCTGACCCGAATTAACAGAGCAACGTCCTAACCATCTCCCTGCTTCCTTATCCAATCAATGTGATTGAGAAGGCCCTCAACTCACAACCCACCACAAACGTCACTATCTTTTAGATAACACTCAATCAGGATTCAGAAAAAATCTCAGCACCGAAACAACACTCATCACGGCCACCAATGACATTCAAATCATCCTGCACTGAGGAGAAACAGTGGCCCAGTCCCAGGCTTGAACGTATCCTCAGGATCGAACCGATGCTCTATGGGGTCCACCTCTCAACACCCCCAAGTCTGGATATGAGAACACACAGACTAAAGGGCGGTTAAGCGGAGGAAGGGAAGGATGGGGACAGCAAGGAGGGAGACCTGTAACGAGACACAAAAGAGATCTTAACACTTCTCTCTATCTCTAAATCTCCCTTGACACCCAAACTTCCACTAACCTGTAAAGAAAAATACGCTTGCTGAAATACAGGGGCGTTGAGCTTGCAACCTCTAATCACCATACAGTATGCTGGAAGACACAAAAAGTTCTATCAGATCAATCCCTAATCTTCTGTCAACACATACTACCTCCCTGGTCCCAATGGTCTCTACCTGGGATAATGAGGTACACACAGTGGCTCAAAAGACCCTCTGTCTATGACACCCCTGTAGAGGACAACAGGAAAGGAACAAAACAATGATGAGCAGCAGCAGTAATTGTCAAGATAAATAAGGATATGAACACATGGAATAGAACACTATCAGCATTCAAACAGTAGCGTAAATAGTATCTAAAAGGTGTAAGTTAGCTCTCACATACGAGAAGAGTTACGTCACTGTCCCCGGTAAGAAGTACTCCAAAAGGAACTGATCCTGCTCACCTTAGCTGACGCCCTCTTGGTGACTGATGAGCAACACTCTTGAGTGACCTACCTCAGTCGCTTTAGCTCAGTCACGCCGTGGTACCTGGAGACCCATGTCCCTTCCCTACGCAAACATCATGTTGAGTCCTGACCTATCCGTGTCTGGGGACAACTCTTATACCATAGTCTACCCCCCAAAGCTCTCCAAAACCGCCACTAAATCATTCAAGCACGCTACCCTAAAAAGACACCCTGAGACGCAGATATCTGACCTGCGCTACAGCGCGGAGATAGTGGTACAAAAGGGGGTGGTGATGGACGGAGCATCTGAACCATTCAAACACTCACACCCAGTCAAGAGATCTTGGTTTAATCCATCACCGTTCTTTAGCCCACTCTGCCACCTCAGTTCAGACATGACCATATGCAAATCAGTCTGACCCTGTGCCTCATGGGAACAGTCCAGCCCGAACTGCCAAGCCATGCCTTCCCTGGACAGGAAACAAGCTTCCGAGGACCGGTTTCTGGCATTTCAGCCGTCTTCAGCCCGGCTTGCTTGAATCCAGTGGCAAAGTGAGCAAGGGACTCACGTCTGAGCATACCCTGCCAACTTATGGCGAACAAAGTGGTACAAAAGGGGGTGGTGATGGGCGGAGCATCTGAACCAGGCGGAGATAGGCACAGTCATTAATGACCGTATCTTCTTTTCCAGAAGAACCGCCTTCTAACGAAAAACCCTTGTGCACCTTCTCAATATTCGCTTAACCAGGAACATTCCATACGGCACCAAGCTCACAATAGCACCCTCCCCAACCTTGCGAGCTGACCTCACCATCACCCTCTACAAAAACGGCATTGTTCTAATCCAAGCCTCAACCAACAACCTCAATAAATTTGCAGACCTTTTCCCCATCCTCAGAAACCACGTGAATAACTCGGATAGGGTAACCAACACCCGCACCAATGACCCACCGTCCTGCCAGCCTAACATGCCTAACTATCCACATGCCAACCCTCCAAGGGCCTTTTCCTCAGCTCACTCTATCCCCCCAACATGTCTCCTGTACCTGACTACAGAATCTCCCCTACACCTGTGATCTCCTCCCACCTAGTGCCCCCCACTGATGGGGAGACCGATACACTCCCATTGTCCCCTGTCTCTGAGGGAGCTAGCCCTCTAATAGATCCCACCACCGTTCACCCCTACCATTATAATTCGTCCCCTGGCACTTATAACAGAACCGCCCCTAGACCTCCTTCCCGCCAGCCATCCGCCAACATCGTGAGCTAGATACTCCTCCCCCAAAGACCCCAGAGCCTGCTCAAGCCAATCCTTCTCCCCTTCCACCTTTACATGCCCCTTTGATGGCTCCTGAAACTTTGAACTCCTGCCCTTTAGCACCCCCAGTTTATAACGACCTTGAAACTCTGCACTCCAGAGCGGCTAAACTCACCCAGAGCATTCATAGCTCCATTATGGACCTCTTGAACCTCCTTCACCTTGCCGAGAGCTTACTTGCTAACCTCAAACCACCGCTCACTTTCCCCTCACCGAACACCTAGCCTCCCAAGCACCCACTCCCGCTGCCTCTGAGACATCTTCGCCCACGCAAACCACCCTGCCTCCTCTTTGAGGAGGAATCCCGCGCTCTCCCACTCTCCTACAACGCTCCTACCGCCTCCTTCAATCCTCTAGACCTCCAAGACCACAACTCTGTCCCAGCCATCCCCCGTCTGCTAGATACGAGTCCTGAACACCCCATCAGCACAGTCACCATCAACCCCAACAGGCCAGCCACCCTCCATAACAGAAGTGTGGTAAAAAGCAACCTGTGCCTGTATTTCTATCGGCCCAGACTCCTGACACTCGTCCAAATACCCCCCTATCTGGTCTAGTAATCAACTGCCGTTCAGCAGTCAAACATGCCGATGATATTGCTGAACTCGTCCTGGACAAAAACCTAGACCTAGCCATACTAACTGAATCTTGGCTAAACGAGTACTCTTCCCCCTGCCTGGACTTATTAGTCCCGCCCAACTACAACATCGCCAGACTGGACAGACTCTCCAACAAGAAAGGAGGAGACATTGCCTGCACCTACCGATCCTCCCTGCCTGTCACAGAACTCTCAACGGTCTCCACTGACTCCTGCGAATACCTCGCACTCTCCATCTGCAGCAACTCATCACACCTTTGTAACTTGCACATTTATTACCACCTCCTCCGCCCCCCAGGTTCCAACGACTCTCACTGATCACCTCTTGGAAATCATGACAACAAAGAATTCATCCAATGCCACAGAGGTTTTCTTGGGTGATTTCAACCTGCACTGGAATGACACTAAAGATCCCCGCATCAACGCCATCAAAAACCTCCTAAGCGACCTAACCCTGACTCAAGCCTGCTCTCTGCCAACCCACTCAAAAGGGGCCATCCTCGACTGGATCATTTTTAAGGACTTCGCAGTCAAGCTTATCTCCATAGACCCGTGTGACTGGTCTGACCATCACTCCATCTCTTTCATTTTACCCGGGACCCGCAAGACAAAGTTGTCTCAACCGGTGATTCCCAAACGCTGGACCAGAGATACTAAGAACCTCGACTTGATGAAACTAGAGGCCCGCTGCAAATCTGACCTCCCCCCTCCGCACATAACCATGGTCAGCGACCTCAATGAGCATTACTCGTCAGCCATCTCAAACATTCTGGACGATCTTGCCCCTCTTAAACTAAAAAGAACATAAATCAGAGACAGAAACCCTTGGTTCACTGGCTCCCTCAATATGGAGAGAAGATCCCTATGGCAATCTGAAAGAATCTGGAGACAACACCCCTCTGCAACGCATCTAAAGCTCCTCCGCCAGGCGAGAAAGGCCTTCAATAAGCACATACTCAATTACAAAAAATAATATTTCAGATCGGAACTGGGGAACGCCAAGAATAGACCCCAAAAGGTCTTCAAACTGGTCAAACTCCAATCTAAAAAACTGCCTAAAACACCGAAAGATTCCCCCAATCGCTAATATCGTCAGATGAATTCTCCTCCTTCGCTGATAAAATCTCGGCATTAGTAATTGAACTCAGTACCACCACCTACTCCCAACCCCTTCCTGTCCTGCCCCATTCTGCTGCACCAACCGTCCTGACCTCCTAAAAACCAAGCCCACTGGACTGATTTTGAATACTATAACGGAGACTCTATCTCAAAAATCCTGTCTACCTTAAAACCAAATAACCGCTTCAATGACCCGTTACCTTCCAACTGCCTTGCTGCTGCCTCCCAATCCATCGTTCCTTGCTGGACTACAATTATCAACGCTTCTCTCCAGCAGGGCTTGATCCCGGACCCTTTGAAAGCCGGCCAAGTCCTCCCCATTTTGGAAAAACCTTCACTGAACCGAGCCTCCCCTGACAATTTCAGACCTATCTCCAATATCCCGCTATTAACCAAGGTTTTGGAGCAGTGTGTACAACAACAATTAAGTCAGCACATCAAAAACTTCCACCTACTTGATGACTTTCAATCTGGATTCAGACCAGGGCACAGCACTGAAACTGCTATGCTCCACATCGTGGACGATGCCCTCCAAGCCCTAGACCAAGGCAAAACCTGCCTTATAATCCTCCTTGATCTAACCTCCGCCTTCGATACGGTCAACCATGAAAAACTACTTGAACGCCTCAAATTCAAGATGGGTTTGGATGGCGTGGTACTAGAATGGTTCAGTTCCTTCCTCCACATCCGCTCTGAGATTCCTCATCAACAGAAACCTATCAGTTCCCATCCCGGTCACGGTCGGAGTCCCCCAAGGCTCAACCTTGTCCCCCACCCTCTTTAATCTTTACCTAGAGCCACTCACCGAAGTTAACCATACTGCCAACATCTCCTACCATATGTATGCGGACGATACCCAAATATACATCAATATGTCTTCGCTCAAGGGGATCCTCTGCCTGAATGAGACCCTGAAATTGACTGTCCAATGGCTAGCCAATAACCAACTCAAACTTAATGCAAAGAAAACTGAATTTCTCCTAATCTCCCCTTCAAAAGCCAACCCGGAGATTCAAAGGTGGATCAAGGCCATCACAGCCCTGAACTGCTTACCGACCATTGTGGACTCTGCCAAATCCCTGGGCATAATCCTCGACTGCAACCTGAACATGCGAGACCACATTAACTCAATGGCTAAAGAAGCCAGATTCCACTTGAGCTACCTTTGGAAGATGAAACCTTTCATCGATGCTCCTGACTTCAAAATGGCAGTTCAAGCACTAGTCATCTCTAGACTGGAATATGGCTGTTCCACCCTCACAGGACTACCCAAGGTCTCCTTCGCGCCTCTTAAAGGCTGCCTCAACGCTGCCGCCAGACTACTTACAGGCACCAGGAAGTTCGATCACATCTCGCCACACATAAAAGCACTGAACTGGCTCCCTATAGAGTCCAGAATTCAGCTAAAACTTGCATGCATTATACACAAGGCCCTATTCCCAAACTCCCCTGCTTATCTGGCATAGAAATTAGTGATATCCGGAGGAAGCAGGAACTCCCGGTCTGCTAGAAACTTCCTACTCCAACCCGCCTCCTTTCAGAAAAAAAGAACCTACAACAGGGCGTTCACCGGAGCAGCACCAAGAATTTGGAACTCTCTCCCACCTGCCATTAGAAGAATCCCTTTCAAAAATGAAGAATCACGTTTCAAAAATGAGGCCAAAACCTTCCTCATGAGTAAATTCCTCGTCTAAGGCCTGCCCGCAACCACCACATTGTGCCTGACTAATCCAAGACTACCGCTTTCCCAGAGCACCAACTCCTCACACCAAGATCAGATGGGTCCTTTGTTCTTACAGACTATCACGGTGATGTAACCCTACATGTTGATCTTGTATATTTCCGCCCTTTAGACCTTTTGTTTGTTCATCACTGTATACCATGTAAAGCGCTCTGATACCCTCACAGGTCAAGTTTGCGCTCTATAAAACACAAAATAAAATAAAAATTTTAAAAATAATAGGATCCCCTCTATCAGTATTATATCTGAGATGCCAAGATTTCACCCGCATGAACTTTAAGGACTGTGGAAAGTTTGCCAATGAAAGGAAATCTGGACATACAGACAATGCCAAGTACTTCAGAAAAGTATCACTCCCTCGCAAGGGCTCCGCAGAGTAGCTCACGAGCTCGGCCAACGTAGGGAAGATACAGTAATGTGCACTCCGACATGATAGCATCAAAAAACACTCTCTATGTTGGAATCTACAAAGAACTCCTATGCAGACTCCAGACCATCCAGAACACCGCTGCAATACTTAACTTCCCACACCGCACCTACAGCACACCGCACCTCAGGAAGCTTCACCAGCCTCCCATTCACATGCACAGCCAATTAAAATAAAGTCCTAAACAGCACAGGACTAGAATACCTGAACAGCCGAATACACTTTCACCACCCCACCAGACACCTGCGCTCTGCCTCACTCTCACACATTAAAGTCATACTAGGACAAGATGGCAGTGGTAGGAAAGAACAGTTAGCACCTCAGTTAAGTTTGCAAGTACAAAATAAAAGTGGTTATAGTGTGCTCAGATGAATAAAACACAATGCCATCATATTAGTGTTCCCCAGTATATGGAAACTAGATTTCACATATACTACACAATTAGAAATACAATTCAGAGCACAGCAACAAATAGTTTTGATCCGACTCTGTGGTCTGTTTGAATTTAATTTGAACGATGCTCCAAAATAACCAAAGTTGCAATTACTGATGGTATGCTCCCTGCAACCTGGGCTGAAAGTGTGATTGTCCCTATTTTTATAAAAGGCAACAGAGCTAGTGCAAAATGCTACCGCCCAATTTCCCTTCTTGATTCCACAAACTTGTGGGCAGAATTTTGCTAGCCAGATTAGAATGTTGGCGTCAAGGATAAAAACTTTCTAACTGAAGCCCAGTATGGCTTCAAAATGAGAATCGGTACGGTTGAGCAGTGCGTCAACTTAGAATTGCTCATAGGGAAATACACCCTAGCAAAAGCGGGTTTACTCCACCTCTGCTTTGTTGACCTCTCCGCGCGTTTGACCTAGTAAACCACACCATGTTAAGGCATACGCTGGAAGGGATGGGTGCCCCACATAATATCATTAGCCTTTTGTCACAAATATATGTCCCTCTAACAAGGACAGAACGGGTTATGGACAAAGCACTTTAGAGTAACCCGAGGGATCAGACAAGGATGTGTCCTTACCCACCTTTTATTTTTTTTGTACATCAATGGAATTGACTTTTTACTGCTGATTTTGAAGGCTGATGCCCCTATCGTTGGTAAACGTGTAACACGAGTTTTATTATATGCTGACGATGCTGTCTTGATTTCCAGGACTGCCAACAGCCTTCAACTTCTGATAGATAACTTTACAAATTATATGACTGATAAAGACTTTGCGATAAATGTGTCTAAGACTTTAGTTATGATGTGTGGAAAAAGTAAAGTTAAAAGTAGAACCCACCACGTCGAGGGTGTACCAATTGAAAGAACATCAACTTTTTCTTATCTGTGGTTAATTTTTTTATAATTTTTTTTTTTTTTTTAAACTTCCAAAGAACTGGTCATTGCATATAAGAAGTCCATGCTAATCATTGAATTACCGATTCACAATCGGGTACATGTGTCATACATTATGATAGTGTACAATACAAGATAGTCACTTTCTACTTACATCAAAGGGTTAGTGGTTCGTCGAGGGAGTGGACAATTGGGGGTTCACACACATTTCCACGGTAGACATTCCATTTAGTCCAAATCGCTATCCACTTTCGAGCACAGCCAATAGCTACATACACTGTCTTCTCCCATATCATACACCAGTCCATGTCCTCTTTCCATGCGTTGAGTGTTGACGGTGTTACTGCTCCCCAAAGGCGGGCGATGTTTCGCTTAGCCACCATCTGTCCCATGTTTTACCCTTTGCATTCAGATCTGTAGGCTCCCAAATGTTTAGAAGACACCTTCTAGCTTCAAGGCAAATTTCCACCCCCCATACTGTGCTCATACAATCATGAACCTTTTTCCAATAGGTTTGGATTAGTGGACACTCCCAGAATATGTGCAGAAAGGGCCCCTCATGCCACATTGCCTCTTACACATCCCCTCTTCACTCCTGTCCATCAGCACCAATCTGTGTTCAGATAGATACACTTGATGTAAAATCTTTAATTGGATCAGCCTTAATTTCGCTGAGATGGCCACTTCCTTAGGGTAAGAGAGCACTTCCTGCCATTCCTCGTCGTGTATCTCTAGGCCATCCCTCCCACGTCTCTCCCTCAGTGAAACCCTGGGGTGTGCTGTATGAGCTTTTTATATGTGAGGGAGATAGACTGCTCGACGGATACCTGCCTGATAAAGCTATCTTCTAGAGGGGAGGACTCCAGGAGGAATGTTCCTGTTGGGATGTTGGCCTGAAGGGAATGCCTGACTTGGGCACACCTGAAGTATTCCGAATAGGCCAGCTCATATGTTTTCTGTAATGAGGCAAATGACGCCACTCCGTTTGGTCCGCAGATGTCACCTATACGGGAGAGCCCTATTAGGTCCTATTTGTCAAACCCCTTAGTCCGACCCAGTGTACCCAGGCACTCGGAATCCCAGAGTGGGGTTGCGAGCGTGAGTTTATTGGCCCATCCAAGTTGCGCTTTACCATATGCCAGAGTTGGACTGAGTGTCTTGTAAGCCCCGTCAGAGGATATTTATTTGGTCTGGAGTAAAGCGCCCTTATGAAACCACCACCCGGGAGGATCCACCTGTCCATCCCATAAACTGGATTGTCACCACTGTGGTATGTACATTGATTGATGGCTGAAAGGTGTGCTGCCCAGTAGTATTTTTTGATGTCAGGGAGTGCTATACCCCAACGTACCAACCTAGTGTTAATTTGTGGAGTGATATACGTGGTAATCCGTCCCAGAGTAGGTCCCTCTGGGTGGCTTTGATGTCCCTAAAAAACCCTGGTGGGATTAATTCTGGATAATTCTGGAGGGTGTATAGGAAACGCGGCAGTGCCGTCATTTTGAAGAGAGCTGCCCGTCCTAGTAGGGACAGTGGGAGCGTTTTCCAGGTGGTGGTGTCTCGTTTAAACCTCTGCAATGGTGGGAGGAGGTTCAGTTCGTACAGGGTTTTAGCATCAGTGGTGATAAAGATACCAAGGTATTTGAACCCCTCAGTAACTGTCTGATTTGGGCAGCCATTTGGCATTAGGGGAGGGTCGCCATGCAGAACATATAGCAACGATTTGCGCCAGTAAATGCTAGAACTAGAGTTTCTGCCGAAGCTGGTGAATATGTCCAGAACCACCCTTAGGTATGTTCGGGGGGAGGTGAGATAAAGAAGGATATTGTCTGCATATAGTGAGATCTGGTCTTCCCAGCCTACTGCCCATTTGAATCCACGGATGGAGGAGTCCCTTTGTATCCAGGCTGCAAGCGGCTCAAGGGAGAGAGCAAAAAGTAGGGGTGAGAGTGGACAGTCCTGCCGCGTCCCTCTACTCAGAGTGAACACTTCGGAGACTTCCCCGTGTCTTTACTATCTTCATACATACGTTTCAGGTAAGGGGCCAATCTATCAGGCTTGAGCTTATATAGCTCTACAGGTAGACCATTTGGGCCTAGGGCTTTTCCTGGCCGGAGATCCCTGATCGCCCTAGCCAGTTCATCATCGGTGAGCTCGCTCTCTAATGCCTCACGATCAGGATCAGCGAGGATAGGCAATCGGATGTCAGCAAGCATGTGGGAGAGTCCTCTTCTGGGAGCTCTAAACCTCTGTGATACACTTGCTCGAAATGCGCAGCGAATTCGCAGACTATGTCTTGAGGTTCCGTCCAAAGAGTACCTGAACTACATTTTGGCCCAGATACAAGTCTTTGTGCCTTTTCTTTTTTGTCCAACCAAGCTATAATTTTGCCCGCTTTGTCTCCCTGGTTGTATAGGTGCCCGTCCCTATCTCTTGCGTGGGTTTTAGCTGCGTCCGTTACCAGCGCTTTGTATTCAGCCGCCTTAATTTGCCTTTGGTGAAGAGTAGCTGGATCTTCACCGTCCTTTGCCCTCTCCTCGAGACAGAGGAGGTCACGCTCAATAGTGAGCATTTCTTTTTCTTTGTGCAGCACAGCTATGGCCGCGAGGGTGTGTCCCCTAAGCACTGTTTTAAACGCCTCCCACAGGATGGTAGGGGATTCCACTGTTCCTTAGTTTTCTTGGAAGTATTGGTCAATGGTTTGGGTGATCGCAGTTTTGGTCTCTGGATTGTGGAACTACCAAGGATTAATAGGTGCCATACAGGCTACTTTCTTCTTCCCAATAGTTACGTGGACCCATAGGGGGGAGTGGTTGGATATGCGACGTGCCAGGTGCTTGATGTCTTGCGTAATCGTGTTGTGTTGCAGAGGCATGAGTGTATAGTCTATCCTGGAGAGTGTTTGATGTGATCCCGAAAAGAATGTGTATTGCAGGAGGTCCGGATAGCGCATTCGCCAGAGGTCTGTGAGGCCGAACACGTCAATGAAATTGGGAAGCTAGTTTCGCCCAGCACTGATGTCTCCAGGCGGGTGTCGATTTAGCCGACCCGAAACAACTGCGTTTAAGTACCCACCCAGTATGCGCTGCCCCTCAGGGAGTTTTAGCGTCCCAAGATCTTGATATGGTTTGGAGACCAGGGGGGATATAAACCGTTGACAGTGTGAGTGTGCACCCTTCTCATTGTCCCGAGACTGCCGCGAAGCATCTCAGCGGGTCAGTCCATGTTTGTTTAATAACAAGTGGGAAGGTACGTCTGAGTAGGATGCCCACCCCTCGGGACCCAGATGTGAAACAGGCATGCACCACCATTGTGTTTCCCCATCTGCTTTGTGCCTTACAGCTGTTTCCAATTAGGTGTGTTTCCTGGAGTAGGGCGATATCTGGGAGGTAACGTTTTTGGAGAACAATACTTCTTTTTTTCTGGTCTCCGAGCCTGTTTACGTTCCAATTTAGGAGTTTCAAACTTTAATCTCACTTCATACTCATTGTGACAAAAACAATTCTGTTTAATCTGTTCATCATGTAACACTGCCAAATCAGGAAAGATTGTTTCATGCATGACCAAAAAGCCCCCCCCCCAAATTTCCTAAGGAAAGCGTACAAAGTACTCAACAATTAAACCTCCCCAACACCAACCCTACCTCCCTGCTACCATGCCACTTAGGTTTGAAACTACCCACATCCCCAACTAGCAGAGTGCCAATCGCCCCATAAACTAGTCAACAGTTACGTGGGGAAATGAGCTTGTACCAACTCCGGCCGCCAGAAGCCCATCCCCTTTCTCTGAGAGATTTATCAGGTTGAGGACCCCCTAAATGATACAGGACCCCCACTACACGGCATATCCTCCGTATAGCAGAGGAAGTTATTTTACCATACAGCGCCGTGGGGCCAGTCCACGGGTCTAACCTTCTAAGTCAAGTTTGGGTAGTGACTCTGGCCCTGATCCCGCCTCCAGTTTGGACTAGGGGCATCAAGTTCAAGGCTTCACATTCGTTGGGTCAACGGCCAACCCTCCTTATTATAGAAAAGGATTATACATTACAGTTCATCAAGGTAGTCCTTTGGGTGCCACATCACGAAGTCCGGGCCATTTAGGTCCTCTAGGCGACTAGTGCTCCCGGGCTGCTGGAACATCTTAATATCCACAGCGAAAACACAGTAAAGGGCTATATCCACAAATAAAACACCCAACAGTGAAAATACAATTAAATAACACTCTTCTTGACACTGCATGTTCACACCTGGACTTACAATCTTATTCAAACACAATGTAAAAAATATACCAATCAAGTTCACACATCTGTACCACCACCAACAGGGGTCGCAAAATCCAGTTCACAGTAAACTGCTACTCAATACAGGAAGCAAAGGGTAACTAAACCAATGCCCATAATTTGTCTGCCATTCAGCCCCTTAGTAGCAGTATGGTATCTTTCGATTAGCCTCGCTTCTGTTCGATTCAGTTTCATCTCTAGTTCGCCCTTGTTATTTGCTTTAATTACTACTAGCACTGTCCAGGTTAAGTCATCTTCACTATGTCCAGCATTGTTAAAGTGTTGTACCAACGGCACTCCTTGGGTCCTAGATCTTATGCGGGACTTATGTTGGCCAATGCGCATTTTCACAGCTTGAGTGGTCAGGCCTATATAGGCGAGACCACATGGGCACATTACCACATACACCACATTTTTGGTGTTGCAATTCGAGAAGGACTGCATGGTGTGGATCTTATCATTGATTGCAATTGATTTAGAGTCTGTGGAGTTGGGACAAGCCGCACAATTCGTACAGCGATAGTGTCCAACCAAAGCTGGCAGACCTAACATGCTTCTGGTATCTTTTTTAGCCAATGGTTCTCTGCTTGCTCGGACAAGATGTTGTTTTAAGTTTTTACCTTTCTTGAAGGTGAAGAGTGGCTTGGGGATATTAAGGTGTTCGATCAGTCTCCAATTTTTAAGGATTATCTGTTTGACTTTATTCGCTTTAGGATTAAAAGTCAACACACAGGTCATTTGTGTAACTTCAGTTTTCACTTTAGGGGTGAGTAGGGTTTCACAAGGCGTATACCAAGCCCTTTTAAGGGCAGCTTTAACTAATTTCCTCGGATAGCCTCTAATACACAATTTCTTTAAAAGGATTTCAGCGTTATCAAAGTAATCGTTCTTATTAGAGCAATTACGGTGAATCCGTAAAAATTGCCTATAGGGCAAATTTTCTTTTAAACTCCTTGGGTGACCACTTATGAATTCCAAGAGAGTATTCCGCATCCCTGAGTACTTAAGTCGTATTCTAGTGCGAGCGTGCCCATTGATTTACTAGCACTCTCCCCTGAGGCGGAAAGCCGGGGGACAGCGCGAGACGCTTTTAAGCATTTTTTTTTTAAACTTTGTGTAATAACGTGTATTTTACCTTTGATCTGTGCAGCTCTCTGTGTGGCACTTTGCAATTGTCTGGCGCTCTGTTGCTAGCCCAGCCTTACTTCTCTGTTCTTCTCTCCCAGCGCAGCGCAGCAGACTATGTGCTGACGCTGCGGGAGAGACTCGCCAGGTCCGCCACATTGGAGGGAGGAAAGGGTTGCGGTCCAGTTGCTGGCCGCATCCCACCCTCCTCCATACTGGATATAAGGACCCACCCTTCCCGCCCGCGCCGCCGGCGCGCCAAAGGCAAGCCCGTCTGTGCCCGTCCGGGGCCGGAAGGGGCTAGGGGCCCAAATCTCTGCTCAAGTCACCACCGATGCTCTGAAACCGATTAAATATTCCAAAGACCAGTTAATAAGTCTCCGCCCTCCCATCTTGAGAGCCTGTAGTCATTCACTGAACGCTGAGAGCTTACCCTTGAGCTGTGAGACCTGTCGGTATAATCCAGTTAATAACACCACTGTAGAGGGTAAGTCAGAGTCTTTGAAAATGCTATTGATTAATTGTCGCTCCCTGAGGAAGCACAAGCTGGATATCTACGATCTCCTAGTGGAAAAACAACCAGAGGCACTCTTCCTAACCGAGACCTGGCTG
This sequence comes from Lissotriton helveticus, assembly GCF_964261635.1. Classification (NCBI taxonomy): domain Eukaryota; kingdom Metazoa; phylum Chordata; class Amphibia; order Caudata; family Salamandridae; genus Lissotriton; species Lissotriton helveticus. Next base: position 2,111,407,639 of record NC_136061.1, read on the forward strand.
GATGCAGAATCCAATCCTGATATACTGGAAGCACTCCCGCCGGAGTATGGGATAGTAAGACTAGATCGGGTCAAACAGAGGGGAGGAGGGATCGCTATTATTCATAAACTGGATCGGTCATGTACTCTAGAGACAGTATTAATTAAAGAATGTGAAGCTGTCCTATTTACTATAAAATATCGCCATAACAGGGCTATGAATGGTTACTTGATATATCGCCCGCCAGGTAGGACGTCACCTTTTTAGGACAGCCTGACGGAAGCAATTGCCCTCCCTGCACTACGGTATAATAAGTTTCTCATTCTGGGTGACCTCAATTTTCATATTGAGGATGAGAACGATAAGGAAGCTCAAAATTTACTTGCATCTCTAAAAATGTTCAATCTTAACATTCAATCCCTGATGCCTACACATAAAGCTGGTCATCTGTTGGACCCGATCTTTGCCAACTGGGAGGGGGTGGCGGTGCAACCCCCCAGTAAGGTACTATGGTCTGACTACTCTTTGGTGGAGTTCACCATTTGTGGGGAGTCTAAATTAATGTCTAACACCAAACCAATGGTATGTAAACGTAGGCAATGGGGGAAAATTAAGCAGGATAAGTTAGAGCTGGCTCTAAAAAAAGGTAGCCCCCCACTAAAAGATAATGTAGATGAAGCTTGGTCAGACTACGAAAAGTGGCTGTCAGGAGCTTTAGATGAAACTGCCCCGTGGACTACTAAGGCCCCAGCGAGGTGTTCAAAATCAGCTCAGTGGTTCAATACTGATTTAAAAGCATGTAAAACGAAATGCAAAAGACTGGAGCGCATTTTGCGCAATAAATATGAGGAAGCGGCTAGACTCAACTATAAAAAGTGTATTAAGAGCTATCATAAACTGATTAGAGCGACGAAGCGCAGCTTCCTAAAGAACAGAATTGAATTGGCTGATAATTCTACCAAAGAACTCTTTGTTATTTACAAAGAACTTACCTCATTGAAGAGAACTATAGCTCCTGCTCAGCATTCTACGGATATGTGTGAAGCTATTGCTGACTTTTTTGTGAAGAAAGTGGATAGCCTATACAATACCTTCCCAGAAGTACTGGTAGAACCCCTTAGGGACATCTCCACTAGCAGTGAGAGGATTAACAATGGGTGCTTTAATCAGTTTGTGGTGCCCAACACCATGGAGTTGCTGAATATTATACGCAGCATTAAATCTGGCTCCCCCAAGGATGTGGCTCGCCCCAACGTCCTCAGGAATCAAGTCGAGCTTCTGGCGACTCATATAGGCCATATGGCGAAACAGTCTTTTCTAACAAGCCACATACCTCAAGACTGGAAAATAGCGCAGGTCATTCCCTTAAAAAAAAAAAACATTTGAGTGCTGCGCAGTTGGATAAATATCGACCTATATCACTGCTGCCTTTCTGTGCTAAGGTAGTGGAAAAGATAGTTAATAAACAACTTTCTGAATATTTGGACAGCGGACTGCATTTTCACCCTTCGCAGTCAGGTTTTAGAGCGCACCACTCGACTGAATCGGCACTCCTCTTTTCCACTGAGCTATTAAGGAGTAGAGTTGATGAGGGGAAGACAGCCGCTCTCCTTTTATTAGACCTGAGCGCGGCATTTGACACCGTCTCCCATCCACTGCTGCTTTCTCGTCTCAAGGAGGCTGGTATGGAGGGTCTGGCTCGCGATCGGCTGCGTTCATTCTTGGCGAACAGGCAATTCCAAGTCTATTGCCCTCCTTTTAAATCTGAGGTATGCTCGCTCAGACATGGGGTACCGCAGGGCTCAATTTTGAGCCCGACTTTGTTTAACCTTTATATGGCGCCCCTGGCCAAGCTGGTTGCGGCGTATGGGGTTGAGATAGTGTCATACGCTGATGACACCCAGCTGGTAGTGACACTGTCTCAGCCCCCGGAGGAGGCCTCAGCCAATTTTACAGCATGTCTGAACGGATTGGCCGGATGGATGAATACCAATTGCTTGCGCCTCAACGCGAATAAAACTGAACTATTGGTGTTTGGGAAATCTCCATCCATTTGGTCATCGGCATGGTGGCCTAAAGAACTTGGCACCCTCCCTAAACCATTAGAACAGGTTAAAAATTTAGGGGTTAAACTGGACGAGACTCTATCCTTCGAACAACACACTAGAGGGATAGCAGGGAAATGCTATGGGATTCTTAAGGTCCTACGCAAGACCCTGGACTCGCTCCCTGCGAATAGCAGGAAAACGTTAATCCATACACTGGTGACACCCCATCTTGACTATAGTAATGCCTTATACTTAGGTCTGAGTAGGAAAGGATTGCACAGGCTCCAATGCGTCCAAAATGCGGCAGCGAGACTGGCTCTCAACCTCTCCAGAAGATCCTCAGGGAAACAAGCCTTAGCTCAACTCCACTGGCTCCCTATACGGGAGCGCATAATCTTTAAGAGCATGTGTATAACCCATCGCATTGCTTATGAGAGAGGTCCTGTATATCTCCAAAAGCTATTGACCAAATACCACCCCAATCGTCTTTTACGATCCCAGGGCCGTATGCTCTTTCAGGTGCCCAGAATTCAGCGGGCACGGATGGGTGGACGGTCATTCAGATATCTGGCTAGCAAACAGTGGAATGACCTCCCCATTGAGCTCCGGATGGAGCCATCTGAAGGAAACTTTAGGCGCAAATTGAAATCCTACCTCTTTCCCAAATCTTGAGTTCCTCCTGGTCCTCTCCCTCAGCGGTCTTCCCGTTTTGGGGCGATGTGCTGGTAATCAGTTTTAAAGCACGGGGACACACTGTTCCTAGTGTAACCAGGCGCTATACAAAAGGTGTTATTATTATTATTATTATTATTCCGATAGGTGGGTTTGTTAAAGAGGCTAACCTCTAGTTTGCCATTATTATTAAAAATCCATAAATCCAAGAAATTAATTCTGTCTCTACTGAAGGTTTTAGTGAACTTTAAATCAGGAGTACATGAATTAAGCCACATATGGAATAGGTCAAGTTCTTCTATATTGCCATTCCATATTAGAAATATGTCGTCGATGAATCTCACCCATCTCGACAAATGATGTCAAAATGGGGTCGCTTCATCGAAGACATACCTCCTTTCAAATTGGTCCATGACAAGGTTAGCTATCTCTGGGGCAAAACAACATCCCATCGCCACTCATTTTAATTGCAAGAACAGCTCGCCCCTAAACGAGAAGGAGCTGTTTTTTAGACAAATTCTAGCTAAGTCCAAAATGAACTTAGTCGGGACCTGATGGGGCCTGCTCCTTTAATCCAAAACCAATTCCATCACCAACAGCGCCTCATCCTGCGGGATATTGGTATATAGGCTCTCGATGTTGAAGGAGACCAACACCTGCTGGTCTCCATCGAACATCGAGTTTTATGGATGAAGTCCATAGTGTCCCTTACGTAAGCACGAGTGGCACTGACAAATGGTTTTAAAAAGGTGTCTATATACTTGGCTAGAGGCTTAAGTAATGAGCCACAAGCGGCGATAATTGGGCGCCCAGGAGGTTTTTCAACATCCTTGTGCACTTTCAGAAGTACATACAAACTAGGTACTTTTTGCATTGAGGAATTTAAATACTCGTACTCTTTTTTTACTCAAATACCCACAATCTAATGCCTGTGTTGTTAAATACAGAATCTTTGCTTTCAATATAGCAGCTGGACTGTCCTGAATTTTGCGATAATGTGTAGGATTACCTAGTTGTTTCAACACCTCATTATCATAATCATTACTGTCCCACAAGACAATTCCCCCTCCCTTGTCGGCAGGTTGTTTTACCGTCAAGGGGTTATTAGCTAGGTTAGTTAAAGCAAGATGTTCTTGTTTATTAAAGTTAGATTTATATGAGATTATTTTCATACTTATTTTATATATTTCTCTCAAAATTTGGTTTTCGAAGAGTATAATTTCATCTGGCATGCTCGCGTTGTCAGGGCAGAAGGTAGATTTCAACTTCAAGCCACTTACATTCAATTCTGATATCTCATCCTGCTCTAAAAAATAGGTCTTTAACCTGATTTTTCGCAAAAAATGTAATACTTCGGCCATGGTATCAACAGGGTCTTGTACCACTAAAGGAACAAAAGAAAGACCTTTATGCAACACTTTTAGTTCCCACGGGGTCAATGAATGTTTTGACAGATTGTATATCGGCATTGGTTCGGTATCATTCATGGTGGCTAAGGTTAGTTCAGTATCACCCCTATTTGTGGCTACCGCCTGTATACTCTCTGTCTGGTTCGGATCCTTGGGGGGTTGGAATTGTGGGGGCCTCCATCCTCTTATGAATCCTCTGCCTCTGCGTCCCCCTCTTTCTAAAAAAGGTGGCGGGCGTTAGGGTATTGGTAGAAAGGTTGGTAATGTTGATAGTAGGCACCCACACCTTGGTCCGAATCAGAAGATGAGTCGGAGAAGGTTAAAAATCTAGTACGTGATCTGCCCTTGTATTGCAAATTCAAAGCACCCGGATTAGTGTTTGTAAAGAAATCTTCTTTAAGGTATGGGTATACCTGATCTAGATTGAAGTTTTTAATATCCCTGCTTAACGTAGATGTTTTTAAGTTCACTGTATGGGTTTTGAAATCAGCCAAAGTTTTAATAATGCTCTCCAAAGGAGCTTTGGCATCAACAATTGTAGAATCTCCCTCTATCTTTTCCTCCAATCTCCTGATCTCCTTCAGTTCCTCTTCACTGATACGTAAAGCAGTATTTATAGATCAAATGATCCAGTCACGGGAACATTTAGTTCCTACTCCACTGAAGTCGATCACATATGGTTTATCATTAAGGAAGATCACTGGGATATTTTTAACCTGTAGTCCCACAGGTAACGTATTAGTCTTTAAAAATCCCAACAGGACCTCTGTGTGTAACTGAGTTTTGTATTTTTCTTTCTTAGTTGGATAAGTCTTTCTCCTTTATCAGAGCTGAGTGGTCTATCTCCTACAATATCAGCCCCCAACAAGGAAGGTATCTGTTTCAATCTATTTATCTCCTCTTCAGTATAGCTTACCATATGAGGTTCTGACATATTTCTTAAACATATAATCTCATAAAATTGCAATCTCAATACAGTCACTGATAGGAAGGCAATATAAAAAGTAGAAAACAGTGTATACTCAAAATAAAACAATACAAAAACACCATAAATACAAACCCCAACACCCAATCAAAAGAGCATGTATATAAGAAACATGAATTGTGATTCACAACCAGCCTATCTCAATTAGGTTAAATAAAGAAAACTACCCTCACACTTAACAAATTGTAAAGAACCGCAAGAAACTCAATAAGAGGTAATGCCCAAATCACCCTCCTATACAGGAGCAAGAGACATCAAAGATATATATATAAAAATGAAGAAGTACAGAGGGATCAATTCAACATTTATTTTAATACAAGGTACAACTAATTACCCTGATGTTCAATATATTATTTACATATCCTGTATATCCATAGGTGAAATAAACTTATATACGTGTCAAAGGACTGGGTAGGGCACCAATCAACATAAATGTATATATACACTTTACAAATGTTAAACAAAAACAGAACACTCTAAATCACATGTAAATCATATTCATATCTACAATACAGTACATAATACATTATATACACCACATATACATCTACAATACATATACAAGAAGAATATACAAAAAGAATATACCCTAAATAAGCAAAGAATTCTCACAGTGTACACTCCTAACTAAAAGTAGTACACTTAGTGGAAATCCTAACTGCGCCAGAGGTGAAACACCCCTAACTAATTATTTTATAGGCGCTTTGATCTTTTTTGGACCAAATCAACACTTAAGGGACTCCTTGTCAAAGTGTCGACGCATGTCAGCTGTTAATAAGTTCATTTCGGAAGAGGAGGAGCCTAGCCTGCAGCCATGATGGCCGCCTAATCCTTCGGCTCCGCCGACCTTCTCGCTTCCCTCCCGCCCCGCGACCTATCCTGGCATTGGTCCTGATCCTGCGTGCTGTTTTCGGGCGCGGGAGGTGACCCCGACTCCGCTGGTGTGTTTCTTCCGTCGCTCCATGCGGCAACAGCGGCTGGGCGCCCTCGCCTTCTCCCAGACGCTGCCTGGTGTGGACGGGTCTTTGTTCTCCGGGTGCGGCCGCCATCGCACGCAACAACAGCGGCCGCTGTACTTGGCACCGGACCAGCCGACGGAGTGCAGTGGCTGCATTCCGTGTTTTCCATCTCACCGCTCTGCCCCTTTATGCGAAGGGGATACATTGGCGGCGATCGCGACAATGTTACACCGCCCGGGCTCCTGTAAGCCTTTGTGCGCCTCTGATCTCGTTAAGTGATGCAGAGGGAGCCATTTTGAAGTCGGAGCTATCGGAGCTCGTTTTTCATGGTCCCGGGCTATAGTTGGTGACATGGCTGCTACAGTCGCCGCGCTTACGCCTGCTTGGTGTGACATGGGCGGTGAGCCCCTCGTCCCCCCGGACCGATGGTTTTCTGCAGTGTGCGGGCGTGGTGCACAGTGTGGGGATGGTACCATGGACGGCCAGTCTTGTGGGCGGCTCCAGGTTTCCGAGCCCCGTGTGAGTGGCTCTGTTGCATCCTTCCCTCCTGAGGCGCCAGTGCAGATTACGGACATTCTGAGTGCCCTGGATGATCTTCATACTGCTTTGTGTACCACGGCCTGTGACCTAGGGCACAGTCTGGATGCTGTTCTCTCTATTGTGACTTTGCCTGCCCACGCACATTTGCGACTGCGTGGCTCTGGGCCTCATCCTGTACCTGACTCCTGTGGACTGCCCGCCCAGATGTGCACGGGGGTGCCGGTGGTCTGCGCTCTCGATGCCCCCTTGATGCGGCCCGCGACGGGGGGTCCGCGGTCTGATGTCGGGGTGCTTGCTCAGTGTGTGGGGCCTCGTCCACGGACGCCATCTTTGGACACTCCATTCTTGGTGATTAGAGGCACTTCCTATGCTCTTCTGCGGCTGCTGGTGCCGCCCGGGCCGGGCGGGCTGTTCCAGGGTGGTGTTAACCTTTTTATCGCTGGTGCACGTAAGACATTGTTTTGGACAGACTTTATTGGATGGCGCTCTGATTTACTGGGATCGCACGGTTTGTTTGTTCCGCTCAAGATGACTCTGGTGCTGCTGGACCACGTCGACGCTTTGGATCGCAGGGGACAGGGCTGGACTTTCCCTCTCAATCACCGTGATGCCGTAAAACTGTTGGGACTTGAGATGGTGAACGGTACTGTGAAGCTGGACTTGGTCGTAATGCCGGGCGGCGGATGGTGGGGGGGGTGGTGTCTCCTCATGTGCTTATACTGTTGTTGCTCGTGCCGCTGGGGTGTTGATTGATAGCCGGGGATGTGATGCATTCTGTTTGTGTTGACGATGGGGTCTAGGGTTGGGCGGCCTGAGTATTGAATTCCGAGAGTGGGTTCGTTTCTCTCCTCCTCCATTCTTTTATATAATCTTTTATATAAATTTCCCTACTGTGGGGCAGTTCCGGGGCGACAGGCACGCTGTTAGTGGGTTAGGCCGTAGCCATTACAGGGGTGCAGGGTGGTGGGTGTGGGGGGGGTTTGTTATTTTAGTTTGTTTTGTTCTATGGTCCCTATCGCTCTTTTCCGGCTTTGGGAGGGTTCTTTCCTCTTAGTGGGGTAGGCTGTTTCGGGTCCTTACAACCTTTGTTTTCTTATGTTTCATCGGATCTTTGCTTCTTGTCCCTGGGATGGGCTTTCTGGGCTTACGCTTCCCACTGTTGTTGTGTGAATTGCTGCCTATTGCTCCTGTATAGTTTTTGCATGTATAGCCCACCACTATTTATGTATGGGGCACGCCCCTCTTGCCGCGTTTCTTTTGGGGCTCTAAATGTGCGGTGTCTACTCCTTCCTGTTGCAGCCCCCTCGCTCCCTTTTGCTTTAAAAATGTAAAACCTCCTCTCCTGAGTTGCGCGCCCCACTGTCGTTTTTGGCGTCCTTTTCAATATCCTGATTGTATATTGATATGTGGTTCTCTATTATTCTCGTCTATTTTTGCGGCCGGCCATGATGGTTGTGGGCCTGCGCATGTATCTCCTGTTTTTTGTCTCAATAAAGGTTTTCAAAAAAAAAAAAAGAAAAAAAAAAAAAAAAAAGTTCATTTCGATGGACACTTTTTTGGTTTCGAGGGTGGTCCCCAGTCTCTGGATAGCCTCCATTATGGGCATGAGAGACGGTTCAGTGGTTTAAGTCCGGTCACCTTGAGCTCCCTCTTCTTGTGAGACCGACTTCGGGACAGCATATTTGTCAAGATTGCTGCTCTGCACTGTTGCGCTACCCTTGGGCTTCATTCTGTAGTCGCGTTCTTCTGTTCCCCGCCAAAAAAAGGGATATTGGCTCTCTCGCGAATAGTCGGGGCGTCCCAATCTGTAGGGCTGTTCCTTCCTACCAAGAGCCATGTTGCAGTCAAATCGGGGAAGTGGTTGCCGGTCTTGTCTGCACTGGTCCCCCGTCTGCACAGGCACAGTGTATATGAACGTGCGGTATGGGATGTAGCCCCTTCTACAGGTACACTGGGGTATCTCCACTACGTCCTTAAGCGGTGATTGTTTCCTTCCCCATCAGTTAGTGAATTTCGCCGCACCCTTGCCTCCAAAGCAGGTAACTCAGTTCAAGGCGCCTGGAAGGGCTCTTCCGCAACAACGTGGGCAGCACTTGCAGTCCTTCATGCAGCTTTATATGCAGCCGGTGCTGTTGTAGGCTGGGCCTGCTCCCCCCAATTCCAGGGAAGAAATTGATTTCCCCACGCTGCTTCGCCGCCTCCTTCACATTTGCTCGCCCCAAGCGTAGGCCCTATAGTTGCCCCGGGGCGCGTCTGGCAGTAATTTAGCCCTCGTCTCCGGACTGGCCGTCCTCGCGGCGAGAGCGGAGGCTCCCGCCTTTATGTTTAGTCGTCCTCGCGCGCTTACGCTCAGCACCCCGCCGCACCCCATGCCACCCCCAACGATATCGGGTCAAGCGCGGAGGGGAGAGGAGAGCGCACCGGAGTATTTCTGCTCACCTGGATCGATGTGGCAGCGCAAGGTCAGTAGTACAATGAGGGCCCGACCGGCCTTCCTGGTCCAGCGCCTCCCGTCACAGCAGCGGCCCCTCGGGGCCCGGGCTTTGCAGATCCGCTCTCTACCACGGCCGCCAATGTCCGCACGAGCACCCCAGGCCAAGGTCGGATATCCGCTGGGTGTCACAGATGAAGACGGGGACGGGGGGACTCAAAGGGCAGCGTCAGCGCTATCGCGGCCAAGTGGGCTGCCGCATAGATAATTAGTGGGTGCAGCCAAGGGTGTTTCTTCCCTCCAAGCCACCGTGGCAGTGCCTCCGAGACGCCGGGGGAGCCGAGGATGACCCCCGGTCTTAGAATTTTTCAGTGATTCGGTCCCAGCGTACTTCCCTAACTCTGCGGATGCTTTGGGTTCCTTCTGCCGGTTTATGGACGGATTTCATGGGGTTTTAGGATTCTGCTCCGGCGGAGCTCTCTCATTAGGCAGCCATCATCGTTGGCGCTAAGCCACGCCCCCCATGGGGTTACTTTTTAACTGCAAAGGTACTTGGAACACACATATTACCTCGTTTAATTTGAAATTTTTAAGGAAAAGTGAGGCTATTTTTAGATTTTCCCAAAAAATAGGCAACAAGCCAGTGCGAGAGATTTTAAAACTATATGGGAGCCAATGTATGACAGGAGTATGCCATTGTGGAGCACTATGGGGTATGGCAGATACCCCCCCCCCCCCCACTGCAAACACTGGAAAATTCATTTTTACGAAGAGTATTAACATTTCCCAATTCCACGGCTGCCTATATTGTCTGTAGGGAAACAGATGTACCATTTCTAAGCAATTTGATTAGTATGTCTGCCCTAACACTATGGTATCGAATCTATACAAAGGACGAAACTCACTTTACTAAGGAAATTATACATGGTTGCCTCACACTCAACCATTCGAAGAAAATACCATGGCTAAAATATTATTATTGAATGTGATGTGAAACCTTACCTTAGAGACGCAATGAGTATAGAGAATTATATTAAGGGGTTGTTAAAAACGAGACTTTTTAAATCCAGGGAAAAAATAAGGCAAGGCGTGTTGTGTACCAAACTCAGTGTTAGATCATACCGGGAAGGGCCTCTACCATTGGGTACCCAGTCATATCTCATTTTCATCAGAAATACTCAACATAGATTTTATTTAACCAGATTAAGGCTGAGTACGCTGCATTTTCAGATGGCATTCCCGAAGATGGGTAAATGGAGCGCAAACCTGCCAAAGTGCCCGTGTGATGGTAAATCCGCCCAAAGCACTCTTCACTTTGTACTGTTTTGCGATTTTTATACGGTTTAAGGAAATCAGTTTTACGCCCACTTTTTATCTCTAACAGACTGTACTCCTATAAAACTGCCTTTAATTTTATTTGTAATTTAGAACATGTTTCAATATGTAATGCGGTTATTGCCTTCACTCATTTGGCCATTAAGCGAAGGAAGGAACTTTTATATTTGGAATCATTGGTTTATGAAACGGAATAGGTCATACACTCTATGATTTGAAAACTTTGGTCTATTTAAAAAATATATATATTAAATGAATTTTAAGCTTTTGTAGTTCTTATGTGCTGTAATGTAAAATGTATTGATTGCCATAGTGTACCTATATCATTATTTAAATATGTGTTTTAAAATAATTTTAATAGGGGGAACAAGGTCAAAGGAGAATGTACTTTGGGGAAACAATTGGACTATTGTAAAATGCACAACTAGTTGTTGTTCTTTTATGCAGAATGCTTTTATGGATATATTCTGATATACGTAATAAAGCTTGTTTTGACTTTGAACCAAAGTTGTACAGTATAATAAAGTCCTATGTATATACAATATTTAAATATAGATGGTTAATTTGTTGACATGTAGGTAGAACGTAGACGTAGAGAGCCGACAAGTGTTTCGCCATGTAGACTTTTTCAAGGCTTTAAATGTAGTAAACCTGTGTGTTATTTGTAAGCGCGGGAAAACCTCCAATCCCCTTCGTGTAATGGGGTATTTAGATAGTAAGACACTAATACATCATCAAAGGTGCGGTGGGCTACACTTTCTACGTCAAAAACTACCTTGCATGTAGGAGAGTCAAACTCACAAATATAAAGTAATTAGCCTCCTCGCTGTCTTAGACGATAAAGGATCCTGTATCAACATCAGGTATATGATAGTTCCATTTTTCATGTGGGGCGGTCAGTAATCGTAATGCTCCCGACTTCATCGATGTCGAGGAAACCTTGGATGATCTAGAAGTCTCTTACTATCTAAATACCCCATTACACGAAGAGGACTGAAGGTTTTCCTGCGCTTACAAATCCCAAACTGTTTATGATGTCACATTGGGACCTTAAGCTGCTCTTGATGCTTCTTCTCATATGTAGTCCTTCAAGACAATGGCATGTTTGCACTATATAAAACTTGATAAATAAATAGATACTCAATGCGTCTCATAACTTTAAAGACCGACTTCGTCATTGTGATTATGTCAGCTCATCGCATGAGAAAACTTAAAAGTACGTACCCTGCATCAGGCCTACACCACCTTTTCCCAGAACAGGTTGGTGCTTAGGACTTGAGAAGCATTCTTGCCTGACGTCATTACTCCCTTCCATATTGGGCAGTGCATGACTGGCCCTGTTGTTTGCAACCCTTCACTCCTCGATAGAGTAGATGGAGGAGGAGAGATTCCATTATCTGGACCCCAAAAGAGCTTTAAGGTTTTACATTGATCATACCAAGACCATTGAGTCTGTGGGGTTCTCTGCAGCAAGGAAAGGAAAGTCAAGGCTATGACAAAGAGGACCCTGTTGAGGTGGATAGTAATCTGCAATAGGATCTGCTACACACTAGCTGAGGATCAACCTCTGGATAGTTTAGGAGCCCATTCCACCAAGGCAAACGCTGCTATCACTGCTTTGTCGTGTGGGGTGCCTGTCCTTGACGTCTGCCAGGATGCAACACAAGCATCAGTGCACACGTTCACAAAGAGCTACTGCAATGGCAGCCACATGGGAAAGGCATTTTGCTCTTGCTGTTCTGCAGGACTTTTTGGTGTTAGTCCACTCCAGAAACCCTCCATCTGGGGGAGGTTCTGCTTTGGTATCTATTCTAAGGTGATAAATATACAATGGAACAATCCATCAGAAGAATGTTTCAGACCTTCATACCCTCTTTCTGGTGGATATGCTTAACTGCAGATCTCTCACCGCCCTCCCACCTCCCTGTTCAGTGGAATTGCCTCTTTTTTATATTTGAAAAGCTTTATAGATAAACTTGTTAATATATAAAGATACCAGCAAATACAGGAAATAAATTCAAATATGATGTTGAAACAAGGGTTAGGCTGATACCAGGTAGAGAAAGGTAAAAGCATTTTGTGGAATTTTATAGGAGAGGGGAGGAAGAAGGGAGGGAAACAGAAAAAGCAATAAAGGGGAGGAAAGGCAATATTAACACTGCAATATAAAGAGGTACGGAGTAAAGCATACTAGCAAAATACTGTAATACATATTGTTCAGTATAGAAGTTCATATAATATAAGAACCATGTAAAGAGAGAAGAGAAGGACAGAGTTGATATCCTTCAAGGAGGTTTAAAATGTTCCAAATTGACATGTGGAGTTTTCTTCAAGGCCAACCGGTCCAAGTATGTGGTAAGAGGTAACCAGAAGAGATCTCTGTTAAGAGTTGGATTGCAAGAGGAGGCAAAGGCAACATCAAGTCTATGAAAATGACAGAGAGTGTTCCACCAACATTGTATGGAGATATTTGTGAGAGTTTTCCAGTTAAAGGAGATGTGTTGAAATGCAAGAGCAAGCATGAGGTCAAATAGACCATGGCATGGCAATGTGGGGGAAGGTCTAAAGATTCAGAAAGGCTACCCACAAAGAGGAGAGGTATAGAGTAAGGAATGGAAATTGTAAATAGACGAGAGATATATGACCAAACCTTTCCCCAGAATTTAGAAACTGTAGGACAGAGAAAGAAGAGATGAAGAAGATCAGCATTAGGAGAGACACAAGTCCAGCAATTAGAATCAGGAGAAAGACAGAAGCGTGATAAAGAAATCGGAGAAAGATAAAGTCTGTGACATAGGAAGAACAAAGATTGGGTAAGAGAAGCAGAACGAGAAATCTTTAAGGATCTGGACCAAAGTTTATCCCAAAGAGTGACAGACCAATCACAGCCCAAACCTGATTCCCAAGAAAGTTCTAGTTTAGACTTAACGCGATCTGGATTGGGGAATGAGAAGAATTTATAAATAAGAGAAGCTTTAGGAAGGGTGAGAAGTATTTTGAGGAGAGGATTTTGGGTAGTAGAGGAGGAAGGAAGGGAGTAATGGATGTCAAGAATAATTGCCATAAGAGTGTTGAATTTGTGCAAAAAGGATCGAGGGCAATGAAATAAGAGTGGAAATTGAGGAAAGGAGCAAGGTAACACTCCATCAAAGAGCTGATTAACCCGTATGACACCTTTTAATCTCCAAGTGTTCCAAAAAATGGGTCTATTGTTTAGGAGAATAAGCAAATTATGCCAGATAGGGGCATCTAAGAAAGATTCTTTATTTAAAACATTGAGGAAGAGACTAGAGTTATCAAAAAGAATTCGTTAGCAAAGGAGCGAAAAGAAGAAGAGAAAAGAGGATCAGTGAGAAGAGTTATTATAGAGCCATCAGGGAGACTTGGGATGTGAGTGGAGTAGATCAAGGTCTGTTACAATTGGGGCATGGTCCGAGATGACTATGGGTTCGACAGAAGAAGATAGCAGATTTTCAGATAAAGATTGAGAGAGAAAATGTAATCAAGACGAGAAAGAGATGCATGGTGAGGAGAGAAAAAGGAATAATCAAGAGTATCAGGATGAGAGTGTCTCCAAGAGTCAATGAGATGTGATTGAGAAATAGTGTCAAGGAATTGTTTGTGAAAACAGACAGTTGACTTGCGATCAAGAAATGGGTCTACAATCTGGTTACAATCACCACCTAGAATAAACAGGTTATCTCGATATTTAATACAGTTTTTCGTAATTAAAGGCCAAAAAGAACAATCAGGTTGTGTAGGACCATAGACATTAAAGACAGTTAAAGGCACAGAATTAATTAATAGCTTAGTTAATACCCATCTATCTTCAGTATCATTTTCTTGTGACATACCTTTACATACCTTTACATTTTAATTTCTTGTGACATAAGATGGCAATACCATTTTTTTATTCTTTTTAACTTAAGCGATTTGGCTTCTGTAAGATAGGTCTCTTGTATAAGAACTATGTTGGGGTTATATGAAGCAAGGTGGGAAAGGATTCTCTGTCATTTAGTAGGATTAATAAAACCTTTTACATTCCAGGAGATAACTTTGAATGTAAAAACAGCAAAAAAAATTAAAGAAACAAAAGCTACAGTGATAAAAATAGAATGCCAATAAGTAAAAAAAAAAAAGAGGATGAGAAAAAAGGGGAAGTTTAGAGAAGGAGCTGAAGAAGTACGAGGAAGAAAAAATTAAGACTGCATATGTAGAGAAGAAGGGAATAGGTACAGACAGAGGAAAAAAAGAGTATAACCAGTAGGTAAGAGGCAAAGAAAAGGAAAAGAGGGAAAGGAAAAGAAAGGAGAAGTAGAAGAAGAGACAGTACATATCCAAAAAGGATGACTGAGAGTAACATACCTGAGAGGGACAGAGAAAATGACAATGGGGCAATGGCGACACTCAACAAGACGAGCCTACCGAAATTGGGAGTCCGGACCGCACCAGGACGGAAGGATGCAGGAAGGGAGCCATATGGGTTGAAGGGACATTAACCAACTAATCTATAGGAATAAACAAAAGAGACGATTAACATCAGGAAAATACATAAGGGTAGATACAACCAGCTAACATGCAATGCGTAGAGATAATAAGTCTTAAGAACCTATGATGCCTAAGAAGAGAAGATATAAAAAGAAGTAGTAAACATTAAAAGGAACCATACTAAAACTATTTAAGGAACGTCAAAAGGCAAAACTGCATTATAACAGATAAAAAGAAGTGTGGAGACAGTAACAGAAAACCTGTAAGTAAAAAAGAAAGGTTAAATGATCAACCACTAGGAGGAGTGGAAGTATCCATGCCACTGGTAGTTAGAATATGAATAAAGTTTTTAAGTCCTGCAGGGTCTTGAAAGGTCCATGTTTGGTTTTGGTATGTGACATGGATGAAATAAACCATATCTAGCACCAAGAGTTCGCAGAGGGGCACGAAGGTTCAGGAATTCTTTTCTTCTAAATGCAGTAGCATTGGAAACATCTTGAGAAAAAAACACCTTCTAACTAAACCAGGAAACTTGACGTTTAGATCTAGCTGCAGAGAGTACTGAAAGAAGATCCGTAAATTTCAAGAAGAAAATGATGACACCTCGTGGTTTAGCTGAAGCAGATGAGCGAGGACTGAGCCTGTAAGCTCTTTGGATGCTGAGAGAAGTAGTAGATGGCATATCTAGAAGTTTCGGAAGGAAGGAGGTGAAAAAAAAAGATACAGGATCATCACCTTCCAAAGATTCCAGTAATCTGTATATGCGTAGGTTATTCCTCCTGTTCCTATTTTCTAAGTCTTCAGTATGCTGTTGAAGGGACGAGAACCGACTTTTCCAAAGAGGAAATTTGTTGTGAATTAACTTGTATCTCTGGAACTTGCTGCTCCACCAACGCCACTCTGTTATCCGTAGCAGACCATTTCTCCTCAAGAAATTGCATTTTGCTATTAGTTTCCTCTACAAACGGGCGCAAAGCGTGTATCTCCTCTAAAAGTAGTACCATAGAAATGGGAGATGGTGCTTTGTCAGGAGATGGAGGACCATGTTTCAGGCGTTTAGATGATGTGGTTGGTGGAGAGGATTTGCTTGGAGTAGGCTGCGTCTAGGAAGAGCGGTTAGAGGTAACTCCAGCCATTGGACCTGTGTTTAAAGATGAGTCTGATGCTGAGGAAAATGAGGATGTTGCCAAAAAAGCACGTTTCGAAGGAACAAAAGCAAACTTCGGATTGCGCAACTTTCCCATAAATATCTAACTTCAGGGCTTAGAGTGAACTATGCACAATTATAATGAAGGCTGGTAGGAGAAAAATGTTCCTAGGAAGCTAAGTTATATTGGTTGATAGAGAACTGTTTTTGCCTCTAGGAGTAAGTCAATGAAAAGAGTACATCCAGAAGCCAAGTGGTCTTTGTAAAAAAAAAAAAAGGCAAATTCAGGCAAGTAAGTGAAAGCACCACTCACAGAGAGTGACGGATATCCTGTGTGGGATATATAAATGAGGAATGTAATCAAGTGTCCCGCAACATATGATCAATGTATCCACAGTTATAGAAAATAGAGCACACAGCAATAATGGCATTGAATGCCATGAGATTATCGAAGGGGTAGAAGCGTAGGCAGCAAACTTGTTAGCATACTCAAATTCTGAGGAGACTCGCACCTAAAAAGGGCGGGCGTCTTGAGGAAATAAATACATCAGTGCAGATACAAATATGCATGACGCGGTGAAACCAAAAATTATCCTCCTTAGTTATAGGATATACATCAATAACCAGTGAAGCATCAAGGAATGATAGAGGGAGCAACCATGTAGAAAACATTCTTGTGAGAGCGCTGAATTCCTGATGATGAGACGCGCGCGTCTAAAATGGCGGGCGTCTTGAGGAACGGATGCGGCGATGAAAATATCATTAAGTGCAACGCGTCTACATTAAAAAATGGTCTCACCGGAGACTCCAGACATTCTGGTTCATGAGGCGGGTAGTGGTCATCGAAGGGCTGAGTGAAAAATGCATCGGCAGGTCCAAAATGCGTCCTGATTCGGCGGAGCGGATTCCCTAGGTGGCCATCTTGTTCGGAGTCTTAGCCACGCCCCAAAATTGTCTCTTTTTTAACGTCTTAAAGGACCACCATCAGAAATCAGCACACTGGCAATTGTTCACACTTTGTAATTGAGGGCAAAGTAAGGAAAATGAGAAGAAATGTTCAGTGGCACACCGGGGTGGCCCTTAAATGTGACTCCACACTTCTGGGGTGGTGTAGAGTCAGCATGGAGTTGCATGGCTCCACCTAGGAGCACTACTATGGAGAAATATTTCCCAAATCCAGTCTGGTGCCTGGGGAGTACTCTAATGTGAGGAATATGGGGTTAGATAGAGTATCTACCTGGAAGAGTGTTACTGAAGTTAAGTAACTTGTTTATCATAGAAACACCGGAAAGTGGGCAGTGGACCTAGAAATGCTACCAAACCACCCTCACCGTAAATCACCCATAATATGTTTTGTTATTGGATAATATTTCGTTTATCCTTGCGTCCACTTCTCTGTATGCACCTTCTGCCCAAAGATGCCTCCCTCCACAGGAAGATATGTTACACAAAAGCAAAAACAGAGCTGCACCACGTAATAAATCAAGCTGTGTTGTATTACATTAAATTATAAAACAATTTGAGAATAACAGATTCTGGCAAGATCCAGTTGCGTTTCTTCCTTTATTGGTGCATCATTTGAAATTCATAAAAACAGCAGCATTTCGTCCAGTAAAACCTTGGACTATTAATGGGGTAGGTCACAATTTGTGGGGTCAGAAGACAAACAGGATGCTTTTAAAAAGACAAAAATTTAAGTTTCATATTTTAAGAGTAGGCAGTGGTCATAGGGACCACTGCTTGCTAAGAAAAATATTTTGCGAATCATGCTCAAAGGGAAAATGATCCATTGGGGCCCCCTTCCTTTTTTGCGAATGGGTTACCACCAACTTTCAATTGGCAGTAAATTGCAAATATTTTGCAACCGCATTTCCGTTGCAAAACATTTGTACAGGGTGAATTGTTCCACAGTGTGGGGTCTTCATCAGGGCAAGGTTGTGTAGCGAGCACTTGATAGGAAGGACGGTCAGTGGACGATTCTAGTGGGGCATTTACTGGCTCCTTCAAACTTGGTTGGCGAACTTGCATCCCGGGTGATAAATCTCCCGATGCTGGTACGATTGAATCATGAGCAGGGTCTCTCTCAATGGAATGAGGACTGGAAAAGGAACAATTCACCCTCCATCTACCAGAGGTCGAAACGTAGACTTACTACCTCATACCAACAAACTCCTAGCAACAAATCAAGCTAATTAATATATGCCTATGAGTTATGCATAAATGGGAACTGTAGACCTTTATTAGGCTGGAAAGGTTTTACTGTATATAGTAGTTTATTGTGTCTGTCACTTAACCTTTACCCTGTCCCTCACTCACCAATCCACTCCGATTACCTGAATACCTCTCTTTTTCCTATCACACTATGAGCACTATAAATATTACATGTACTGTATACTGAAGCTGATACGTGCCAAATCATTAATGCTTTGAGCTATAATTGCATTCAATGAAATTTATTACTCAGGCAAAGTAAATTTCCTTTTGAATAAGATTCAGTAAGTGTGTGTGAAGAATTGGTTGTCCCTTTGAGTTTAATTCATAGTAGTAAGGAACTTCCACGACCATACCTCAAAACGTACTGCACTATTGACCCAGGCAGGGCAGTTTTATGGGGTTACCCCGTTAAAACTTATCTCTGATCTTTCTGTAGGCTGTGATTCCATCAGTTATACATGCTTTATCCTCCCTCTCTTTGATGTTGTTTGTAGAAAAGCCTTTATCTGGAATTTCTATTTCTTATTTACACTTGTCAGGGAGTTTATATCCATTTTTTCACCCCTATTTTTTTTACTTTCTTTGTTGCATTGCTCGGGTTACCGTGCTCTTTTAATGTTAATGTTCTCTCTTTGTCTAGATTTAATCATTTGGCTTTTATATTTTCACTTGTTGACACTAGGATACTTCTTTGCTGGAAGAAGAGTTGTGTTGTCGCAACCGCCTCTTCCATTTTGTCTATGCTCAATTGTAAAGTAAATCAACTAGATCTCAAATAAAGTGAACTAAAAAAGTAATGGTTGGGGGAGTGCTATGGGTGCTTCAGATCAGCATTGTGGCATTCATAGTATGCTGTCAGTTAAACATTCTCAGGCAAATCCTCATATATTCTCTACAGTCACTGTAATATTTGCCAGTTTCTCTTCTGACCTGAATTACAGCAATTCACTGTTGTTGATATATCTAGCTTGTCTCGTACCAAATTCGACTGCGTTTATGATTATGGGTGCACACTAACAGGACAACAGTTTGACTGTATCAGAGATCAATATTGGCTATCTTTACTCTGTTAATGGCTCTATGCATCGTCATACAGCCTAAAGTGGTCCTCCATTTCTGACTCTGGACCCTGCTCAGTCCTCTGAATGCTTGGATTGCCGCATCATTTTCTCTTTTTCACTTTGTTTCTCAAATGATTCAAAATTAACTTATAGCCTGATCAGTCTGTGCACCCTGTTGCTTTAAATCCCTGACTATTTTGTTAAGATCTACTACAAATAACTTGACTTTTTTAATAAAGACCTAAAACATTTTTTTCCCAAAATTAAGTGGCCTGTTGAAGGTTATGACTAGCCCCAAACACATTATATTTCTGTTGCTCACATCCTCTAAAACCCAAGCCGACATCTGCTAAAATCTGTGTACAATTCTTGGTATACATTATTTCCCAAAGAAAGACTCCAACCTCCCTAATGTTGTCATGTTTCATTACAGTTCTGCCTGCTTGTCATTCCTCATACTACCCTAATACTTATACTTCAAATCAATGTTTATGTATTGTGTTAAAGAAGTTACTCAACAGGCCTTGCTTAGTTTGATTTTGTTGCTTTTTGGAGTCATGGCACTGAAATGATCATGAATATTTACCAAACGCTTTTCTATTTTATTTCTGTTACTCCTTTATAAAATGCTTGGTGTTAAATTGCTTAAGAGTCTTTTAACCTTGCTTTGATGTTGTATGCCACTTATCGTGAGTTTCGGGAGGAACAACCTAGACAGCTTGTACTGCTTTGTTTAAGACGATTGTCTAAATCCATATTTCCAGGTGAATTTATTATCTGGAAGTGCCTTTTTATTCTGTCCCATTGTACAGTCTGCTTCCCACCAGCAGATCGCCTCACCATTTCTCTCTCCATACATGCCTGCTCAGGACCAAAAACTTTAAACAAAATATCAGGTTGGCTAACCCAATGTAGTAACCAGCTAAGTAGACTATGATCATAACAAATACCATAAATGGGCCTGCAGAGCTACTTGAAGCTGCCAGCCTACTGACAACCATAAACTGTGCTTCTCTCTCTCTCACACCTCTTTAACTCTTTCCACATAGGGTGTAAAAACTAAGACAACACCCTTCCAGCCACACACACTACATGGCATAGCTTGCTGTCCCTTTCTGAAAGTGCTTCAGTGCACATAGGATAGTAAGCACTATATAATACATAGGCACAGAATGGTTACAAATATTTGATACATCAGGCCGCAAAAGAGCAAGGTATGCATCCAGATCAGCTGTTTCAGGGTGGAATCATAATTGAGTGTGTGTCTAATGTGTGATAATGTGTGATAAGATAAGGAGGCAGTGATCACTCTGTGCCTGATATTTGTGTTCTTCAGTAGCTTGTTAATTTACCGTGGTTACTGTTTTGCTCCAATGCTCTCTTTTTTATGTTTCCACAAATGATATGTGTTTTTATTATGAATTACAGGTACCTTTGATTCCATGATTACCAGTGAGTCGCCAGGTGATCTCTACATACCTCAAAGAATCCTTTCATCGTCCTCTTTACCCCTTCGCCAGCGTTCAGAGAAGCCACCATGGTGTAAATGTTTTTCACTTTCTTTTGCCTTTAATTCTTCAGTTAATATCTTTGTTAGTTTGTTATATTTGTTAGTTTGACTGAATTCCCTGCTTATCACATTTTATATTTGAACATTTGTAAATTTTGTGATCATTGCCGATGGGAAGTCACATGTTTAAACACATTGGGTTATATTATGTGAAATATGAAACCTTGCTCTATAACTTATCGCACCACTGGAACAAATCTATTGCACACCTTTTTTCCTGCTTATTTGATAGCCATGACATTTGTGCAACAGTTTAGCTAGAAACATTGTGGCCAGAAGTGTTCTGACTGATGTACTGTAGGAGGGTCAGTGGAACTGTTCTGGTGTTCGTTCTTTGATTCAGTAGAGTTACAACAAATTATTTTTGTTTCTTATTTTTATTTGGTGCATAACTGGAAAAATGCCTAGTTGCCCTTTTTGCCAGTGCGTGTTCGCTTAGCTATGCACTATGCGACTATGAGGTCTTATTTAAAATGAAGCCTCCCAAACTATTAATTTAATTAATTCTTTAGATTTTCATCACCACAAGACAGGAACTGCAATGTTAAAACTGTTTTAAAAGGTGGATGTTTAACCCTAACCATGTTGTACCTTCAGTTAATAATTAAACATTGTAACATTTACCTAAGCCTTGGCTACAGCAAAGTTTGGATTGTTTCAACTTGTTTTATTTGGAGCTGGTGCAAAGCTGTCTTCAAAATGTGCCAGACAGGTGTCTGACGCACAATCTAAACTGATTCTGTGTTTGACTAGTGATCCTGGGTGAATCCTGAGAACAGAGTGAGTCACGTGTTTGAGACCTTGTGCCTGGCTTGCCTGCCTCAAATTGAATGCTTTATCACTTTCTCCAAATTTTCTTTTAAGCTGGTTCAATGATGTCAGCTTCAAGAGTTTCAAGTATCCTGTTGTGACTAAATGGATTACTAGTTTTTAAAAGAATTATCTTTTGACATCTAAGGACCGAATTGTGATGCCGATCAGACGAACGTCTGAACGTCTTTGTAGTGGAAATGGACCGTACAACAAGGAGTCGGAGGTTTTGCTTCCACAATTTGGATGCGATTGCCTTCATGGTGGTTGCAAAGTGTATATTTTCTATTGAGGCTTGTGCTACGGGTTGCAGCACCCGCCTCAATAGAAAATATACACTTTTAAAACATCCGTGCCCTGTGTGGCTTGTAGGGGACCTCCACTGGGCCCCCAAGTCTCATAGCGGAGGCCACGGGAGACGGGGCCCTCCTAGGGGCCCTCAATGTCACTTCCCGACAGCCTTTCCATGTCGGAAAGGCAGACATGAAATGGCTGTGGGAAAAGCACATCATAATCCTGACGGCGGTGACTCACCAGGCACTGCTACCATTTGAGGATTATCAGTCCTTCCGAGACTCCAGTGGGCTCCTTGAGCCTGTCTGAAGCACAGTGGAATCCCCCGCGGGTTTCCCTCCAACCACCGATATTGTAATAAGGCAGTCGGAGGGAAACCATCAATGTCGGGAGGAAAGCCTCCGACTAACTGTTGGATGGCATTCCGCCTGACATCATAGTCAGGCTCTAAGTGATAACATAGTAAACTGAATAATTTCTACTTGGCAATTGGAGTGTTTTCTACATACAGTAGCCAGTACAGCTGATTCAGCTGCCATAATGTTGAAATTGAAAATCACTTGGTCCTTTGAGTTATGCACCTAAAGAGATGTAACTTTTATTTTGTAAGGACACACAAACAAAACTCATTCTGTACACTTAACTGATAGTTGTCACTAATGTTTAACTGATGGAATCCATGACCTGTTAACAAATTATTATTTTTTTTTAACAGATAGCAGTGGTCCTTCAAGCACTGTGTCGAGTGCTGGTCCTTCTTCGCCCACCAGCTCTGATATTTCCACACGTATCAGCTTCAATGAAAAGGTGAATTTAATTGCTCAGATTAGCGAATCACAGCAAGATCTTTCACAGGAGATGATTCCCCAAAGCCAGCAGCCCAACAGTAATGCATCACCTCAGACGTTGCTTCTGTCAGGCAAAGCTACTTCTCTGGCTCCGCTGCTGCTCCGGAAGGAAACTGAGTTAACAGAGCCATTGTATATTGAAGAAGCTTTCCCTAGCCAGCAGGTGCTCACTGACGAAACTCTTTTAGGCCTGCAGCCATCTCACAAAGTTGCTCTACCAGGCTCATGTCCTACATGTGAACAAATTGTTGTGGCCCAGCAACCACCTGGAGAGGCATCACTCCCAAGCCAACCTCTGCCTAACCAATCAATTGTTCAAGACCAGCATACAAACAGTGAACCACTGCTTAATACGGCATTGATTGAGAGTCCTGTATTAGCCAATGAAGAGCTCTTTCATGGCCAGTAACCATCCAACAGCCTGACACTTTTTGAGAGGCTTACTTTAGCACAACTGGCACCTGTGCATTCAAAGTGGCCAAGCTGAAAAATCATTAAGATCTCCATCCTTCAAAATGCAAGCAGATGTTTGGAAACCAGAAGAAAAAGATTGATCGTCGTCATACAATATCAATATGAACTTGTAAACCTTGAAGCAACAGACATTGCAGAATAGCTGCCACCAAACAAAACGGTTGGTAGAGCTTGCTGCGTCTTAGGCTTGACTCGTTAGAACCACTTTAGCAGGCATGCAAATAACAGATCTTGAAGATCAGTTGCACAGTGAGTAAGCAACCACTTTGCAAACTGTAAAAAACAGCAGCTATATCAAAGACAAGTCTAGTTGGCCAAGTTGCCTCTTTTGTTCGATATTACTTGATCCTCAGTTATCAGTAAAACCACTGTCATATTGTATTAAATGAAGGATCCTTTGGTTTTCAAATATGACTTCTGGCCACATCAACATGAAGACATAAAAGGAGCTGGATCTGACCATCTAAATTGATAAGGAAAGGGATTTCTTCAAAAGCTGACATTTGTGAAGCGCATGTGCAGTGCTAATTATACAAAGAGAAAGTGTTAAATCTTTGGCAACTAACTGATTCATTGCTCAGTAACAAAGAAATATTAACTATAGTCTTTGCATTACAGAACTTTTCCTTCGGAAGGTAAATTTATTGAAATAATTGTGATTGAATCCTGAAATAGTAAGTGAAAAAGGGCGTATCGGGTAACTCTAATTCTTAAGAGTGACCGGAAACTCCTTCAGGATCATACAAGGTTTTTAGAGAAAGAGTATTTTATAGTGTTTCTTTCGTTTTCAGATAGTGATTTTTGTACACACAGTAAAAGTGGTTAAGCAGGCATATAGTGGTTGCTCGTCACTCAGTCTGTTAGAAGTCAAGTTAGACAAGTCTGGGTTGTATTTAAAAGGAAGTTTTAGAAAACAATATTGCAAAGGGAGGGATTGGTATGACTCAGACTGAGTATTCTGATAAGTACATTCTCATCAATGTGGGACAATGAAGAACTTACTTTTCTGGCAGAGCATTCATGTTGAATGGATTCCTAATCCGTTGTTTTGAAATGAAGCAAACTCCCCTTGTTACATTTACACAAGGTGTTGTCTACAAAATGTCCTAGAATGCCTGCTTTGAAAGAATGTCAACTAACAGTATCCTTCTCACATTGCCTTTGTTTATACTTCTACCAAACTTGAAGGCAGTGTCTATTTTGTTGATTGACAAGAATGGGTGTGTGTAGCATGGGCATGTGAACATCCTGTAAGTCAGCAGCATCACAAAACGATGTATAGATTTGTTAGGGTAAAAACCCACATTTGCTTTGGCGCTGACTGAAACATGTCCATCGATTTGTGATCGTGTAAATGAGAACATGGGTTAAGCTTTAAACATGATAGTTGTGACATTTATTAGTATTCATTTAATTAATGTCAGAACTTGGTGGCAGGAATTCAAAAATATATTAATTGTTTAGGATCATTAATGTCTGTGGTGCTCACATAGCTCTTGTCAGAATTGTTCAATTCACAAAGTATGTTGTGACATGTGAACATAATTTCGTTGCACTGATACAGATATAGAGTATTGCCAACAGAGCACAGATGTAAAACATTATTAGGAAATATTACTTTCTAAAGAACAGAGAGTATTTTTTTAAATATTCTGAACACTTATTTGTAAACACTTCCAATTTGTCACCTATTTTTTTATCTCGAAATCAGTGTAACAGCCATCATAATAGGATATGCATAGGATTTGCTTTAAAGGGGAAGACGCTGACTTGTCTTGTGTTAACTTGTGTGAGAAGAAGTTTTGTGGCGTTTTAGGTGTGGACTGTGGAGCTTCTGTATGCACAGCTAGCTTGACTCACTAATCCCTGCATTCTAAATGGGAAAAAATGCTCTCTTACAATTTCTATGTTTGGAGCAGATTCAGGAGTATATCCAGGAAATCTACAGCAATCAAAGTTTTCCGGAATATAGCGGTGTGTCAAATATACAAATATGGAATTTCCAACAAATATAAAAATGTGGCAGATGTAGCTGTAAAGCAAATATTCCTTAAGACATCATTTTGTACACCAAGTGGAAAAAAAAATTCCAGTTGAAAAACCCTTTCCCTTGTGTCACATTAATTCCAGAGGTATTCCCTCCTTATTTCCACCCTGTGAACATACTTATTCTTGCCTTTGACAAGATCAACTATGTCTCTTTCCAGGTTCGTAACTACCTGCTAGATCGACACAAATACCCACTGTCTTCTAAGACTAAGGGTATACCCTCATCGTGTGGGGTCTCCCACCACAAAGTCTCACATTTCCAACCCAACCCCAAAAATGCAATAAACCTGTCATATGGTGAAGTGCCACATTCTTCAGTACACTTTCCGAATGGAAACTTTCAGCAACCTTGATTCTGTCCGTGAGGATGTGGAATTTTTGTTGAGATATTGCTGCTTTTTTGTACTTTTAATTTAAACTTGAATGTGGGAATCGAGCCCAGAGTGATGTTCAAATGTCCCTGCTACTAGGTAGTACAATAGTTCCTTCCAATCAATGGTATGCAAGTACGATTCTATAAAACACATGTTGTATTAATGTGTTTGAAATGGTAACTGCGGAGAGTTATATTTTTATGCATTATCATTAAATAGCCAATATCTTAATAAATTCATCAGATGGCACGTGCATATAGTCTGGAAAACTGACAAAATTCATTATAGTGCTTAAAGTGCTGTGTGGTGGGGAATAGACTAGCTAGAAAATTCATACAGTTGGGATGTTAGTGTATATTTTAGGAAGAATTTTAATTTAAAGTTGTAACACAGTCTTAATTAAAAAAAAGTATTACACCAATCTAGACTAGGACAGATTTGTCTCTCCCTGCACAGTGTAGGCGAGACAGTGAGGGAATACTTATTAAAGAAGGCCCTCATCATTTGTGTTGCTACATTTATTTAAAGCACATTTAGTAAGATTGTGTAGTTCCCTAAATAAAGAGTGTATGTGAGTGGGGAAACTAATTTCAGACTTTTTCTTATGAATGGGCCTTGGCAGAGGATTAATAACAATCACTGAGATTACTTTATTATCCTTGAATGCCAATTAACTGATTTTAGTCCTTGTAGTGCCACCATAATCTGCTGTTTTTAAAATAAAATACATGTATTTTTAACTTAGGATTGCTTAGTATATACATGTGTTTTATCCAAATGCTTACTTGACTTAATCACAGTCATAAACCTTTTTTAATTTTTCCAGAATTTGGGTGATGGTGTTCTTGGTCTTTGGGTGCGTTTTTTAGTGTTCATGGATTTTATGTGACACTATGACTGCTTTAACCTGGAAGTGCAGTATGATGTCTAGTAGATGTACACAGTGTTATTGCAAAGAAAATTCATATATTTCTCTGCTCCAGCAGACTAAAGTTTACTTACAAGTGGTGAGAATTTGTGCATCATTAGGCCTCATTATGAGATGACTGCTAATTAAAGAGAAGAGCTACTGAAGTCGGAATTAACAATTCCGGTTGATATCACCTCTACCCCCAGTTCATATACATTTACCCCCTGCTTTTAGCAGTAGGTAATTCTGTGCAGAGTCGCATTTTGGTTTTGCGGATAGGGTGGTATCCCTTCCTGGGTAGCACTCGACTGGACGCTGAATGTGCCCATTAATATGTACTTCCAGTGGTCGGCTCTTATCCAGTGGACTAAAATATAAAGCTTGGTTGTGGTACATGGTGTGAGCTCTTTCTTCGTTGTAAGGGGATGCTCACTGGAAAATGTAATGGTGGGTAGTTTGGGTGTGTAATTAAGTTAAGCATCCTCAATATAGGCTGAAAACGTCAGTGTTGGTGCTGTCAGGATAGTTTATTTTGTTATGTATGGTGCGTCCACATAGAGTAGTCGACTAATCCCACTTTAATAACTGATTACTGTCAGATAAAGATGTCTATCTATAATGCAGTTGTGACATGTCTGTTCTTATAGAAAGTAATTTTTAAAGAGCTTAGTGTCCTATTGTTTTTGTTTTCAACATTTTATTGCAGGTTGACTTTTTTTGCATTCTTTTTATGTTCGATAATTGAGAGTGAGCAAAGGAACTAAGTCAGGATATGCTTTGATTAAATTAGTACCTAATCTATAATATAGCAACATAATTATATAATGAATATGTATTTAATTTATATATTTATGTGACACATTATGTGCACTTGCAGCACCATGCTAAGAGTAGGGCATATTTCTGTGTGCATCTAATATAATAAATATGTAAAATGGATTGATTTTCCCTGATGATCTGTTTTGATACTCCTATCATTCCCTTAACAAATGTTAAGTTTTGATTGGAATAAACAACACTTTGTTTCCCCAACAGAAGAGCAGCAAGTGAGATGGATAATTTTGGCCCTCTCCAGCACCAGCATCATTTCAACAGATTACCCCTGTGCAAGACATTTGAAAAATGTTGCTAACCATTTTCACATCTTTTATGTAGGATTGTGCTTATCTTGATGACTATGTTAAATATTTTTGTGCAGCACTCTACAAACGTCCTTGTCTATCCCTCTAATGATAAGTAAATGGTATGTTTTACATTGTGTGTGTATGTGTGTTAATGGCGTACAGATTCATGTGTATGTAAACATATCTATGCCTTTTATACTGTGAATCGTCAATCCCTTAACACTTTCATAGAGAGTCAGGTGGGATATAAAGGAAATGCAGTACAATTGAAGACTAATGTCTGATTTATTTGGCTACTTGTAATTTTTCTTGTTGCACACACATTCATGTACACTAAAATATGATGTGCACTAGCTAAATATGTGTGTAATGTCTTGTTCTTGAAAGCCCCCTTTCTTTTCCAGTAGTCTTTCATTCTTGAGATTGACTCGTATGCCTACAGATATGGTGTTTTGTATATCCTTCTGTTTTCCCGATCGCATCAAATTAGAAAAATATATCTTTTATTAATCCACTGAGATTTCTGTAGTCATTTTTTCAGCTGCTTCTAATGTGATTAATCTTTGTTTGAGGCCTCAAAATATAAATTAGATCAGGGTGTGTGTGCAACTTAGAGTAAAGTGTGATGGTCTAGTGTTATTTAATGGAGTTCAGTTCTTTGGTGGTTGAAGACAGACATCACACAACTATTTGATTAAAGAAATATTGTTTATAATGGGTACTTCTAGCTGCAGATTCCTCATCTTTAGAATATGTCCAAGTGACAGCTTGGATCCGTAAAATTTAACAGCAGTCCTCCAGCATGCTTGTAGGTGGTGTCATGTAGCTCCTCACTGGTGTCCTTACGTTACAAAAAGTGATGTGCAGGTCTACATATACGTGCCATCCTTGTCCACTGACATCAGTTCCTTTCTTTCCACACCTTCTCATGCAGATCTGGAGCTCGCTCCAACTTTTTTTCATCAATTGGCAAATTTTTCCTAAAACATCCATTTCTTTCCAGTATGCAAGGGACATGTCTCCTACAGGGTTTAATAGATGTAAGGACTGTTGCAAGCAGGTTTCTGTGACACATGCCCACCAAGTGTGTCTTTGATGTTTGGGTTCGGGCTTCACTCCAAGTTCAGTAAGGAGTGAATCTGAATCTGAAAGCAATTTGGTACCATGAAGCTGTACATCACTGAGCATCAAAAGAAGTCATGGAAGTCCTGCTTGAACTTTAAATAGAGAGCGTGGACCCTCTTCTGAGGCTGTACACGTGACCTCTTCATTGTCACTGTCGAAGTTTTCTGGTAAGTCGAAGATGCGGTAGCACAAGATAGAAAATCGGGATTCAACCTAGTCTCACCACTCTTAAACAAGGAATTTGCAAGGACGTAAGGGTGCCATTTGGTCTTGCTTCCAGTTTCCCACCGAAGAACTGATTCCACAGTTTTTCCCTCTTCTTCACTTTTCACATGAGCATTTTCACGCACACTTTTCTATGCACTACTGTTCGAGCAACCTGCAAAATAATTACTGTAAAACGTGTATGCATTTTGTGATTTATTATGAAAATCGAGGATTAAATGTGGATATATTTTCTCCCTTTGAAATAAGTGCTGTGTTTCTCTCTGGTATATTTTGTCTCTCTTGCAAAAGGATCAATTAATTTGATTGTAGATATGATACAATAGGATTCTACTACCTTTTGATAATAACACATTGCCACTAGGACCACCTTGGTGTTTATATTTTATAGTAGTATAATTGTAGCAGGAGTCAAAGCATACATGCTGGCGTGAGATGATAGCTCATAGTAAGCATACTGCAGCAATGGCAGTCTCATTGGGCAGCAGTGAAGATGAGCCCTCAGCGGACCAACTAGCAGATCTATATCCATAGATTGAACCAATTACATCCCAAGACAATGGTTTAGGGCACACTCGAAACGGCACCAAAGACAGTGGAACACAGGCTGCCTCTAATGTAACCATACAGGTCTAAAAGACAAAAACTGTTGTTGGTCAATTCCTGAATCAAAGACACTCCAAAGTACTGTATCATGCGTTCATGACACAACAGAACATTTGGTAAGTCGATCACCATTTGGCATTGAGATGGAACATCCATTGTGGAGCAACAAAAATAGGACCAAAATAGCAGAAATAACACAAGCAGTATGCATCCAAATACACTGAAAATCAAAGAGCGTAAAAAGGATATAATCACTCTGAAAACTGTCTGGAAAGTGCTAACAAAGTCAGACTCAATTGTTTTAAGAAAATGTACCACTCCTGCAGTATTTGAAACATTAAATATGTGGTGCACAAGTTCTCCAAAATGCTTTTGCAGATTTGTTCACAATGGCGATTGTACTTCAGAGGAAGACCTTGCTACCTGAGGATCGAATGTGTCTCGAGCAGATGTTAATGCAACATTCTGAAACAATAAGACTTTCAGTCGGCTTATCAAAGTTAACATTAAAAATATGAAGTGAGGGCCAAACAGTGACTTCCCTAATCATGTGTGTAGGTGGAAATAACACCTAATTACAGCAAGTCACAACCCTGAGAACTGTCACCACATATGGCACTCCCAATTTCATCCCACAACAATCATTGTAGTTCAGGATCCAATAACTTCCATTTGAAAGCAATACTAGCCGAATTAAGGACACTGGGACACCCTACAGATAACATGCCAAGTTTGCGATGGACGCATTGCACGCGTCATAAAGTGTCACCTCTTTACAAACTAGTGAATGGCCCAACGAAGTTTCACATTCTGTACCACTAATGAAGTTTTCGGTTTCTCTACTCGGATACCTGTAATCGAAACACTGTGCGTCTGACCTGTATGTGCTCCAGTCCTACTTAGCATACTAATTTCCCACCTGTCCCAGTGCCAAATGGGCCTCAGGGTAAGGGGTGGCATTTCCCAGATCTGGGGGATGCCGGGGTTGCATTTTAAAGGTGGCAAAGGCTTTGAAGTCTCTGACCTTGGTATGCTGATTCCTGGCCACCCTGGTTGGAGGGGGTATAAACACCTACTGCCAGAGAAGGCATTGTTCCTGACCTCCGAGAGTGGGTCTCTTACCTCCTGGGGGGTCCAGAAAATGTCTGTGGTGGCAAGCTGGACTGTACCAGTCAGCCAGCACACTAGTGGACTAGTATGTTTACAGGGTGTACCTCTAAGGTACTCTCTAGGTGCACGTATTATTAAGTCATTCACTGGAATCAGTATGGGTTTGTTAATATGAGATGTTTGATAGCAAACATCCTTGGTTTCAGTGAAACCATCATGTAGCTGGGGAACTCATATTTCAGTACATATCCTTATCCCTGTTCACTTGCAATGTCTATGAACCGGCTTAGACATCACATATATCTGCTCCTGCAGATATGTCCACACATGTAATATAATACATTCTGCCTTAGGGCTGCAAGGCCTGGTGTAGGCGTGCCTGGCATGTATTGCATACAGTGTGTACTGGCATGGCACATAGGAGATGTGTCATGTTGTGTCTTCACTTTTGTCTGCACCATCTCACACAGGCTGCAATGGCACAATGCATTCTGCAGCCCGAAGGGACCCTCTTTAATACCCATGAACTAGGTGGCAGTGGTACCATCTACTAGGGACTTACCTGGGTGCTAAAGGTATTGGCAATTGGGGAAACAATTGTAGTTTTAGGAAAATAGATCTGGCACAGGGGATCTGGATAGCAGGACCCCAGTGCACTTCTGTTAAAATTGCAGCGAATGGCAGGCAAAAAGTGGGGGTGACCATGTCAAATAGGTGCACTTTTCTACAATGGCCAGTTGGGAAATAAATTAATCTGAATAGATTCATTTTGTTAGAGTCATCATATTTTTCTTTGCTAGGGAAGGGATAAGCTTATAATAATAAAGAAACTGGGTTTAGAGAGTTGAGACCAGAAATCTTTGCTAGCTTTTTCAAATATGTTTTTGAACTACCCTGGCGATGGATTTAGACCCAGATCTCTGTACTGGGGTGAATGTATGACATTGTTCTGCATTCTGTCCATCAACTGTTGTTTTTGCAGGTGTCAGGCAATGTTCCCATTGTGTGTGATTGAAAACTGATCGTGGCGTACTAGCCCTTGGTAAATAGTGATGATAACAAAACATTCCACCATAATTAGCAGAATATACTGTATAAGACTCAATTTCAAAAAGCATGCTCTTGACTGCTTCAACAGCTCATTCATCAGAGATGGGGCTGGGGTAATAACTTAATCCATAGCTACCTTGAATACGCAAAGAATCTGCAGAGTTTCTGTAGGACCAAAAATATTAAATGGGACTTTATGCCAAACAATTCCATCCGAGACAGGAAATGCTGACATTTTCAAATGGGACGGGTTTCTTCGCACTTTGTGTAGAAGAATGAGGCTTCAGTACTTCAGCTACTAGTTCAACGGCAGAGCACTCTGGAAGGTAATGTCCATTTAGAAGCAAGAAGAATACTGTATCACATGCAATCTAAAGGAATAGGAAAAGCAGGGAAATAGAAATCCAAATATAAGACCATGGAGGAATCAGATAAGTCTGTTTCAGCCAGAAAAGAAATGCACATACACCATGTAGTGAAGTATCGGAAGAATCAGAACAAAAATTATCTGTATCTGCAAAGTATCCAGAGGCAGTCTCTGCAAAAACAGCGACCTCAGATGGTAAAGGAGAACTGGTAGACACATCCAAAGGTTATTGGTAATAAACAACTTAGTTGTTACTAGTAGCAGTAAAAAACTGAAACTTCACATCTGATATGCATCCTGTATTAGTTCTAGTAACATGAAGTAGTAAAATTTCCACATCATAAGTCCCCATCCGGGGAGAATCAGTTGTATAATTTAAAGCTTTTGAGGTATTTCCTGTATGGTAGTGAGAGTAGGCCGGTAACTACCAAGGTCCTTCATGGCACATTATGTAGGACTGGCCACAGGGTGTGGTTTAATCAGATCAATAGAAATAAACTGTTTGTTTCTACAACCAGCAAGCATTGGCAAAATCACACTTCTGGTACCTTGAATGGCAAGGACTGGCACTGGTTTATCAGTATGATGGGCTGAATCATTTCCTTTCTGTAATCTTCTCTCGAACTAGATCTCCAATTTTGGAATCCAGCCAGATGTTGCTGGTTTCGCCTTCACTTTATCAGTGCCAGAATGTGTGGAAATTTCATTTGAGCGCTCATCACGAAAGTCTTGTAGTTACTGTAAGAGGGCGAAACGTTCATTGATGTCAAAAGGTTTTTGGGATCTGGAACGTACATCTGGACCCTAAAGAGGGTTTCAAAGGAAGTCCTGCCCCCATATCATTTTCTAGGCAGATTATTTAAAGCTCTCTGGCCTCCATACAAGCGATGGACTCAACCATGATCGAAATCTAATACTCTGGTTGTTAAGGACTGTTTTACCTCATGGTTTTTCCTTTCCACTATCGCAATTTCCCTCAAGCTGGTAGGGGAAGGAATAATGCACAGCAACACTCAGGGTTCACATAGTATCCCGGTGAGCCTTGGAGGCAAATGTTGGGCCCTGATTCAAGTGGAATGCTGCTACTGCTTATGTTGCGATAAAGACTTGCAAATCTGTAATAACAGTTCAAGCATCAGCTGATTGCCGGGCCGACACCCATGGGAATCTAAAACATAAATCTATGGCCAACAGACTACAATTGAATGCACTATCTGAATTTAGAGGTCTACAGTGTATGAAATAGACACATGTCAAGGGTTCGTTTGAGACTAAGAGAGGTGTCTGGTGGGTGAGCTTTGGTGGAACTTTTGATTTGCAGGTAAATGTTACAGCTAAAGACATATTGTGTAGTTTGCTTGTTCAGACCATGCAACAAATAGCATTTCTGTAGCGAAGTAACTAGTTGCCACACATGCATGGGGAGATGCTAGTCATTCATGAGCAGCTATGATTAATTCTAGCCTACAAACCTGGTTGGGTGTCACTCAGTCACCCATCCCAGGAATGCAAGCAAAGGGTATGTTGTGGGCTCTCAGTGGGTAGGAGTATTTTGCTGGATATCTTTTAGGTAATGGAGTGCCATTGCATGACTCATTGACAGCAAACATGATGTCATCATCCACCCTTGTGTGTGAACAAATAATGGCAGCAACAACAGTCTGAACCTCTGATTTGGTGGCTTCATCAGCCAGTAAATTCCCTACAGCATGTAATCCAGCATACTGATGACTCAATGTATGAATTACATGAGCCCATGGCAAGCAATCTTTAAGGTGTGCCACCTTCAACTAAAGCAATTTATGCTTGATAGTGTTTCTTTTAGAATCTCTGAATCCATTCAAGCACCAATAATGTAAGTATTCATTAAAAGACTGGACATTGTTATATGAATCACACACTATGAGTGTGAGGAATTCAGGATCAGTCTTTTCTAGTACCAGAAAGAAAGCTTTTCATTCATCCGGCTGAGCGGTACAATCCCCTAGAGTTTGTATACATTTATTTGTTGAATGAGGACTCCATTTTTCATGACACTGCATACCGCTGCTCTTGTTGCTGAATATTGTTGCTTGGTTCTTACAGCGGGCTGAGCTGAACCATCAGTATAGATTGTATAATCATTTGATCAACAAGCAAAACGTCACTGGGCACAGGGTATTCTTTTTCATATTGGAGGAAAGACATGGGGCCTGAATTAGATCTTGGCAGGATTGGTCCCACTGTCGCTTTTCCGCCGCAATCTCTGTCCGCCTACTAGGCGGTCTGCCCGCTCTATTTAGATGATGGAGGTTTGATGTACGAAAGACCGCCAGAGTGCCGCTCTCTCTGTCAGACTTTTCCTCCCGCTTCGTCGCCGCTATCTGGAAAAGCGGCAAGTCGGAGGAAGTACAGCCGGTTTGTCTACAGGGCTAATCACAATGTGGCTTCCCGCCGACCCAACTGCGGCGGAGAAAACTCCACACCTGAGATGGCGTATTGGAAGGGATATAAGGCATAAACTTACCTTCTTCCTGTTTCACACTTCCTTTTCCGTCATGGATCCGATCGTCCAAGTCCTGCCTTTGGTGCGGCTATTTGATCATGAGGTAACTCAACCTGTTTCGCTGTTAACAATTACTGTGGACTCCTGCATTTTTAATCTCTCTTACAGGTAAAAATATACTAATGTGTAATGCATATGTGAGTAATATTGTCATCTAAGAAATTTAAAGAAACACACCTGTATAATTGTATTTAATTTACAAATTTGGTGCAATCTGCCTTCATGATATTAGACACCCAAAATTGACATCAATCCATAAATCAAAAAGTGTCCATAGAGGTGTGTTTAATTAATTTTCGTAAACTAGAAAATGATAAACATATGTATTACACATTATTGGGATAAGTGAAATTTAATATAATGTAAAAAATGACACTAGACAAGGTGAAACATTTGTTTTTAAATATCTGTAAAATCAATGTTCGTTCCAAACTTGAAACATTTAATATATTGATTAATGTAACATTTATTCTTGTCTAGTGCATTTCCCGTATTTTATTGAATGTTATTTGTGTCTATTTGTTTTACGGTGTAATGCTTTACGGTGTAATGCATATGTTTTTATTGATATCACTTATCAAGTGCACATAAACACACCCGTATTAACACTTAAAAAAAGAACCATTTGGTGGTGTAAGTGTACATGAACATGAGTGCTTGCTCCAAAAGTTAAATGCCCATCACATTCTTTATTTAGCATGGACTGTACAGAATAGACATTTTTGAAAAAGTTGTATTTCCTGCCATTATTGAAAGTAAACTATATAATACACGTATTGATGGTTAAGAGTTCTAGGAATCAAAGATTTGTAAATGTAAAATGTCAGGACAAACTTGGTGAAAAGAAAATCGATTTTGTATTGAACAATGAAATACTTCCCACATACAAATATATATCTGAAAGAGACACGTTAGTGATGGATTCCTTTCCTTAGAATATCCCCGGGCGGCTGACTGGATCCGGAAAGTTTTTCGTCAGCAGTAGCCCTGCGCGTCGGTAGGTAGCGTCGTGCTGGTCCGCATCCATCGCTGGCGTTGTATGCGCTGAGATGACCTCACTGAGCCTACTTAGGCGCCACCCATGCATGCTGACATCAGTTCTTTCTTTTTCCGCGCCAGTAAGCGCAGATCTCTGTTCTTTTTGAGTCTTTGACTCCTGGTGCCAAGTAGGGATGCCTGGGTTTAAATCCTGCGGGGCCTGTCGCTGTACGATGTTGGTGGCTGACCCCCATGGCGTCTGTCTCTACTGTCTGGAGCACGACCATGATTCCCGGTCATGTCCCGACTGTCTGGCCATGGCTCCGAAGGCTCTGCGGGAGCGGTCCCAAAGCTGCTGGAGGCCCGGCTGTCGTCTCTGTTCCAGGGGTCGCTTGAGGGACCATCCGCAGAGCCATCATCACCACTCCTCGGGATCCAAGTCTTCACACTCTGAGTCAGGTAAGAGACGTCATAAGAAAAAGTCAAAGAAGTGTTTGCTCTCTGACGTCCCCCCCCCCGTCGGTCTATGGACGCGGACTAGGGGGCCGGGGGTACCTCCCCCGTGGCTCAGTTGAAGCCTGTGAGTCTTGCGGCCTACCTACCTTATCCGGGTCCGTCGGCGACTCCAGCCCAGGTGCAAGATTTTCTTGCTGCCATGGACTGCCTTTTTAGGCCTCGGGTTCCTGCCGGTGCACCTTCGGGCCCGTGGTCCCAGCTGAGGGTCCTCCATTGCTGCCGGCTCCGCTTCTGGTGCTGGCGCCGGCGCTGCAAGGTCCTCCGCCGAAGGCTCCGGTCCCGGTGCCGCAGGGTCCTCCGCCAGCGGCTCCGTCCCCGGTGCCTCACGCGGCTCCGTTCCTGCCGCCACAATGGATTGCCTACATTCCACCTCCTTACTTGCCCGGGATTCTGGACAATTTTGCACCAGGTTGAGACCCTAATTGGGACATGGAGCCGGATCGGCGCAGTTGGACCATTTTTATTCCCATGTCCCTCCCCGCAGCCTGTGTTTCAGGCAGTGGAGG
Source organism: Lissotriton helveticus (assembly GCF_964261635.1). Classification (NCBI taxonomy): domain Eukaryota; kingdom Metazoa; phylum Chordata; class Amphibia; order Caudata; family Salamandridae; genus Lissotriton; species Lissotriton helveticus. The sequence goes on from NC_136061.1 coordinate 2,111,444,388, forward strand.
AGGGGGACAACTGGAAGGGGTCTGAGGACCCTCTTGCACAGCAGTGTGAGTCTGAATAGGAGTGGACGGAAGAGTCAGAGGATGCAGGTGGCCTTGACCTCTCCTCCAAACCTGGGTTTCTGTTGCCTCCTGCTGTGGCCATGGAGGAGGGCTCCACATACACTGTGGTGCTCCGTAGAGCAGATGAGGCTCTTGACCTGCCTACAATCACTCTTAAAACAAACCTCCTCACTGAAGTCCTTCAGCCGATGGCAAGCTCTATGAAGCCTCTGCTGCTCTATGAAGCCGCTGGCGTTGGCGGGTGTGTTAATGGGCACCTGGTCTAGACCAGCCAGGGGGGTTCCTGTGGACCCTGCCTTTTTAATGACACACCCGACTCCGGAGAGCCTGGTCATCCAAGCCTCGACTTCCCAAAGTGCATTCCCTACCGCCCGCCGGATAACGAATCTGAAAAGCTGGAACAGTTCGGCAAGAAATTGTTTTCCTCTGCCAGCTTGGGACTGCGGTCGGTGAACACCGCATGCGTCTTGGGCCGCTACTCTCATGCTGTGTGGGACACGGTGGTGTAGACGCTGCCTCAATGTCCGGAGGAGGTTCCGGTAGTGCTTTCCCGAGCTGTGGCTTAAGGGAAAGATGCAACAAAGTTCACCATCCGGTGTGGACTGGACACCGCGGACTCCCTGGGTAAAGCTATCTCCACAACAGTTGCCCTCCAACGCCACGCCTGGTTACGGTCCACGGGGTTTTATGGGGATGTTCTGAGTTCTATTATGGACATGCCCTTTGAAGGTACTCACCTGTTTGGCGATAAGGCGGACAGTGCGCTGGAGCGTTTTAAGGACTCCCGGGCTACGGCCAAGTCCTTGGGTCTCTCCACCTTGTGCCCAGCCACGTCTGCTTTTTGTTCCTTTCGTGGCCTCTGAAGGGGCGCCCCTAAACGCTTGTTCAACCAGAAGCCTGGGCAGAACAACCTCAGCGAGGCCGCGGACATGGTGCCCACTGCGGTGGGACAGGTAGCCAGCGTGCTGTGGAAAAGTAAATTTTGCCATGTTCTGTGTCCCTACGCGTCATCCATCATATGTTATCTGTGCATGATTAATATGCATATGTATTCCCTATGTTCGATTAATGACGCAATTACAGTTGTGTCCATCTCTAGTATGTCCATTTCCAGTTCTCGTGAATACTACGAATATCAGGCCTATGTAAAGCTACGTTGCCACGTTTCTCAGTGTGCACGTTATACCATTGTAAAGTCCCCGTTTCTAGGCCTCAAAAGGGCCCGGACACCAGATTCAGCTCCTGTCCCCTGAAGCCCTCGCTGAGGAGCGATACAGCCCCCACCTGTATCCTCGACCCTTCACTTACTTCCTGCCTCGCAGTGCCCGGCTCAGCCTAGCTCTGCCTCTGAGTCTGCCAAGAGTATGTTATGATTCCAGTTATCAGTTCAGTCCTCCTTCTCTGCATTCCTAAAGCTACTGAATCGCATCAATAGTTTCCGTCATTGTCTAGCCTTTACGTCTCCACGTTAGAGAAATCATCACGCACTACATGTAGAATAATGCATGCTCCAGTCTTAGAGTCTGTTCGCCTTTACCCCGATAACTTTTGGATTCCATCAACATGTTCTCTAAACATCAGATACTAGATACTGCTTAGGTACATGTCGCCCTGACTCTCCAGACTTCAGTCTCTGCTCCTAGCACAGAGTTCGAAGCCCCCAGCTTCTCCTAGTAACACGTCTTTGCCAGTTTGCGCGCACCATTAGGTCAGAGGTCCCTGCTCCTTAGGTAGCCCCCTCCATGTTTCCGCCCCATTCATGACATATTCTGTTACGTTTGCATCACATGTCTATGTATACGCCTCTGTTACACCTACTTTCACCCTTATCTTTCGCGACTGCTATTGATCACACCCACTGCTCCGCCTATCGTATGTATTGTAATGCAACTGTTTTAGTATATATGATCGTGTATTGTTATTAAATGTTAGCGCGCTCATCCCAGATCCAGCCCCAGCAGCTGCTGGGCCCTGCCATCCTATTCCTATGCAGGTTGTCCCGCTCCTGTCCTTTATGCTGTAATAAACCTGCAAAAACTCCTACTACCTCGAATCTTGACTCTTATTTATTGAGCTATCTGTTATTGCTATATCCAGACAAACCTAGATCCGGTATTATTTATTTATATACCACATAATGGCGCCCGAATAGGGACTTGCCCTTTCCCCACGCGTCGGTGAAGCCACGCCGGCCCCCTGACCCTCTGCAGCCGTGACGGAACCATACCGTGCACGTGCAGATATTTCTGCTTCAAGTATCCCTCAGGCCCACGGAGGAGACGGAGGTGGCGGTCCAGCATCCAGACGAGACGGTGGAGGAACGCGGCGAGTCCCGACCAGAGCCCAAGCCGAGAGTCCAAGGTCCGAGGTATCCGGAGGCCCACCTGTAACAGAAGTCCGAAGTTCGTCCGTCCGGCGGCGAAGCAGTCCAGTCCAGTCTGAGGCCTTCCGTTCTTGCTGCCCGGTGAGTACCGTTGCTGGGGTAGTATCTAGACAGGGTCAATCTAATTGACTCTGGTCCGTGGGTTGGTGGTACACAGTCCCACAAACGAAGTGTCCACTTCGGTGGATGCGGGTTCTGACGTGTCTCTGTATGAGACCGGTAAGTTTCGTACTGTTTCAGCAGTGCATCTAGTTCCTGTTCTAGTCAGTTCTGTTCTCGAGAAAATTCATGTATTCTGTTTTCCGTATTCCAGGTAGTATTCTGTTCGAACTGTTATTCTGAATGTTCTTCATGTATTTTAATGTCGTGGTATGGGTGCGAAGTGATTCTCGTGTTTATTGTGTATTGTATTGTGTCCAGATCATAGTTCAGTCATGCCGCTCTTTTCAAAACTGCGTCAGTTAAAAACTAGAAAAGGTCTGCTAGAGGCAGCAGTTCCTGTCCCGCCTAGGGACAGTCCAGGTCATTTTATGTATCAGAAGCATGGCATAAGCGCCATATTGTATCTAGATTTATGGGTCGAGTATACCAAACAGTTAGAGGAAAAGTATAGATGGCCTGTATCAGGCACATGGGATGCCGAGTGCATCATGCGAGTAGAAGAAGCATTATGGAAAAAGAAAGCCAGACAGTCACAGAAAGATGCCATCGAGTTATGGCGCAAAGAATCTCATAAAAGAACCGAAAAAGAAATCAGAAAGTCAGAATTAAGTAGAGAATCCTTAGAACGAGCCCAAGAAAGGGAATTAATCGAGATTGGTGAACGAGTTAAAACCGAACAGTCAGACAGACAGAGGCATGCTCTTATTAAGGGTATGTATCCTCTTCTTGCCGAGGACTTGCCAAAAGCAACCCCAGAGGCATCCAGTAATTTTCCGCCACCATTAGTCCCGACCAAGCTACGTCACAAACCGACCGCAGCTGATATTTTTATCTCGTCCTATTTGGACGACACAGTCCCAGAATATGCAAATCCCGCTCCGCCAGTCCCTGTAAATCAGGCACTTCCCGCTCCTCCAGACACCGGAGTACCTGTTACGGTACCCCCGGTCCAGCCCGCCATACAAGTCCAGCCTGCATTTCCATTTCCCACTCTGCCAGGACGAAGAGCATCAGTAGACGACTCTAGTTTAGGGGCCGCAGGAGGAGGTCCTCCTCAAACCCCGCCGCCACACAAGCGTTTAACGTTAGCCGAATTACATGCACAAGCGTCACAGCGTACGCCCAGGTATCAGTCTGTTGCAGAAATAAGAAAAGCCCTTAATGAATGTGGCTATGATCCAGTCCCAGGCGAGGATAGTATGGTTTTATATTCATTACGCGTAAGAAAGGTGACCGAGTATCTAGTTACCCTACCAGATATGAAAGAAGATCTAGACAGAATATATCGTTTCATCCGTACAGGGAATGATCCAGAAAGTATTAGTGATGTCATGGGCCAAAGAAAAGTTGAAGTCCAGCTCATGATATTAAAGTTTCTGATTAATTGTCTAATAAGGGAACAAGATTATCCGACCAAAGATCGAGCCGAAATGAAAGTCCTGACAAGGTGGAGTGATAATATAGCCGAGGGTAAGCACAAGACTATCGGTAGTATAGAGAGTATGTACAAGAAGATTCGTAAAGAAATAATAAGGATACACGAACAACGTAAAGAAGCACAAGTAAGCGAAAAGGAAAATGACTCTGCGGAAGAGGTAGAGGACGAGAATCCCGACAGAATAGCGTATGTAGGAAAATCTAGATTTCCAGATTGCCATTTGCGCCTAGAACACAAGTCAATTTTTCATCATCCAGCACCAGAACAAGTATTTCAAGCTACCGATCACATTCTGAAATCACGAATCGGTTATAGCGAGTTAAGTACCATGCATGAACAAGAACTAGTCCGATCAGCAGTCCGATGGACTACTGATTCTACCACTTTTCCAGACGAAATAGTGGCACAAATGTTCCTGAAATTGCCCCCAGCCGAGCAACGACTGGTGGGTATGTATATGATCCAGCACCTCATTACTTTGTATGAGGGTCAACATTCTGATCCAGGTCCGTTACACGATGTCCTGAACGAGTTACTCCAGTATAGATGGAAAGGTTTAGGTACCGATTTAATTAGTGTCATTCTAGAACAGCGCCATAAATACAGAACGTTTCTGAACCCGCATTTTGTTCATGCCTCACCCCCAGAAAGTAAACCCTTTTACATAGACAGACAGAATCCGTTACGAGAAGTGCATCCAGTTAAGACAGACGGTGGTGAAATGCAACGAGTGTTTGTTTACACCCCTATCACAAAGATGGAACTCTTAGAGATGAAAAAGTTAATTCCCTGTCATGATAAAGATCCAGCAGGGTTCCACCGAGAATTAAAAGACATGCTCCGTATGGGAGAATACACGTATCCAGATATAATTAAAATGTTAAAAGTCCTGTTGCCCGCAGGGGTATATGAGAAACTCAAAGAAAAAGAATGGGAGGTGGGAGAGAAAAAGATCGATTGGACAGTTCTAGAAGCTGAAGACAAGGCACGAGTACCAGGTACCGGTCTTGGAGATAAATGTAAAGAATTACCAGAATTGTTAATACAAGTTTTGCCTAGGTTATTGACAACTAGAAAAGAAGACTGGGATGCAATCTCAGCCTGTAAACAGAAACAAGACGAAGATATTAGTGATTATTATTCCAGATTTGAGAAATGTTTTACCATAAACAGTGGCCTCAAGACGAGTAGCGAGTCATACCCTCATCTTTTTGTTACTAAATTAGTCGAGAATTCAAGTCCCCAAATTAAAAACCGAGTTTTGAAAGTCGAAAGTACCTGGCAAGCTAACACCCCGTCCCAGATGTTACAGATGCTTCAATATCACCAGAATAGAATCAGAGAAGAGCAAGAACATGAGAGAAAATGTATGAAAGACACGAAAATGAAAGTACTAGTTGCACAATCTGTTCCTCAAGATAGTCAGAAGAGGGGACCAAATCAAGCCAGTCATCCTGCAGCTCCCGTTAAAGGAAACTGCAATTATTGTAAACAGCCAGGTCATTTTATAAACGAGTGTGCAGTTCTGAAACACAACATAGCTACCGGTAAGACTAAAGAAAGACCACGTCCGCCTAGACAAGAACAAGTTTCACAGACTTCTCAGCCACCGAATGCACCACAGACAGTTACCGCTCCGCAGCCTATCGCTGCAACACAGCATGTTACACAGCAGATGTACCAGTATGCACAGTCTGAGTATCCAGAGTATCAGCCATATTCATGAAACAGCCTAGAGAGGGAGGTAGGCTTGCCTCTCATCGAGATACCTGTAGATCAAGAAGGTCCCTATGTTCACAGTCAAGTACTAGGGAAAGACAGAAAGTTTTTGATTGATACAGGGGCAAGTAGGACCACCATCAGTCACGCCAAAGTTCCAGGGGCTCCGCTCTCAGGCTCAAGAAATGTTTCCCTTGGATTTTCAGGAAAACCTATTGTAAATGAAATATCAAAGCCAGTTACTCTAGAAGTAGGTCCACTGTCCCGCACTACTGATCTGTTACTTACTAAGTCATGTCCAGAAAATTTGTTAGGCATTAAAACACTGAAAGAGTTAGGTGCAGTTATATGCTGTTCCCCAGAGGGAATACGATTGTTCCTACGTGACTTGAAGGGTCACTATGTATTACGAGATTTTGATCCGAGATTGTCCAATGTTCCGCAGCATCTATGGGCGCAAGGTCCAACTGATGTTGGTTATATGCAAATCACACCCCATCGTGTGACTCTCAAGCCAGGTGTAGTGTTACCACGAATCAGACAGTACAGATTGCCACCTGAGGCTGTAGCAGCCTTATCCAAAATTATTGACGAGCTCATGGCTCAAGGAGTAGTTGTAGAAACTGACTCCAATGTATGTAATTCTCCGATCATTCCTGTCATGAAACGTACTGATTCAAATGCACCTCCAGTATATCGTTTAGTGATTGATCTCCGAGAACTTAATAAATGTATTATTCCCCAGTATCCAGTTGTCCCAGATATCTCTTCCCTATTGACAGCCATTGATTCCGAAGCCACATTTTTCACTGTCATAGATCTCAAGAACGCGTTTTTCAGTGTCCCCATTCATCCAGACAGCCAGTTTCTTTTCGGATTTTGTTTAAATGGAAGGAGCTATATGTTCACACGAGCTCCTCAAGGTTTCACAGAAAGTCCTAGTATTTACAGTCAAGCACTCAAGAGACAACTAGACAACATTCACATGCCAACTGACACTGCCCTGCTCCAGTATGTCGATGATCTACTGATCACAGCCCGTTCTGAATGTGCTTGTGAGCGAGCATCCCTTACAGTCTTGTATTTCCTAGCCGAGATGGGACACAAGGTGTCCCCTTCGAAGCTTCAATTCTGTGTCCAGCAAGTGGTCTACTTAGGACACTTACTGTCCAAGAGGGGTAGGCAGTTGACACCAGACCGTATCCAGTTAATAGCGAGTCTTCCTCAGCCCAAGACCCAGAAGGAGGTACGTGCTTTTATCGGCCTCACTTCTTACTGCAGACAATGGATTCCTCAGTATGCATTTCTAGCCAAGCCACTGATACAGTTAACGACACAGGAGGCAGCCGTATCGACTGTCCTCCCTTGGACATCTGAACATACACTCAGTTTCAATGAGTTAAAGAAAGCCCTATGTCAAGCTCCAGTTCTAGCAACACCGAACTACAGTAAGCCTTTTACACTTTTCGTTACTGAACGCGAAGGTACAGCATTATCTGTTCTCACACAAGATCAAGCAGGACAATACAAGCCCTGTGCTTATTTTTCGAGCACATTAGATCCTGTAGCCCAGGCTCTGCCTGCGTGCCTCAAGTCAGTTGCAGCCACAGCACTAGCTATCAGACAAAGTGATTCCATAGTATTAGGACATTCCTTGACAGTACAAGTCCCACACTCCGTGGAAGTTCTTTTAAACCGAACACAAACTCAGCACTTGACAATTGCACGTTTAACAGGTTATGAATTGACACTGTTCCAGCCACACATAGAAATCAGACGCTGCAACGTTTTAAATCCTGCTACATTGTTACCATCAGTTACTTCGAATTCTGCCACACACGACTGTGTGGAAGTAGTTAACATCATGACAAAGCCAAGACAAGATCTGACAGATATTCCATTACCAGACCCCGACCTGACACTTTATGTGGATGGTTCATGCATGAGAACTAGTACAGGAGACCTAGTAGCCGCGTATGCAGTGACTACCGATACCGACGTTATAGAGACACACCGTATTGACACCCTGTCTGCTCAAGCAGCAGAGCTAGTTGCTCTGACTCAAGCCTGCATACACGCCAAGAACCTGAAAGTTAATGTTTACACCGATTCACGTTACGCATTTGGAGTCGTACACGACTTTGGAGTGCTCTGGCAGGAGAGAGGTTTCATGACTTCTCATGGAACCAAGATTCAGCATGGTCTCCTCATTCAAGCTCTGTTAGACGCAATACATTTACCGACATCCATTGCTATCATGAAGTGCAAAGCACATACGAAAGTTACTGACACCATTTCCCAGGGTAATGATCTAGCAGATCGCACAGCCAAGCTTACAGCTCAGACTCCAGACATTTCAGTTAATCAGACACAGACGCACACTCCAGATCCGACTACATGCATGACAGTTAAAGACCCTACTCAAGATGTCATAGATATCCAGTTACATGCTACTCCCGAGGAAATCAAGAAATGGTCCGAACAAGGAGGGGTCCAGACAGATCAAGGATGGTTAACGAAGGGTAGAGCCACATGGTTTCTCCCCGACTCTATGGTTCAAGTCATTATTAATACCGCACATAGTCCAGCACATTTAGGAGAAAAAGCCATGTTAGACAGTATCCAGAACCTTTGGTTCAACAAGCATTTACGAGCTGCAGCCAAGCAGAAAGTCCGTACCTGTATGATATGTTGTCAGTTTAATCCAGGTAAAAGTGTCCCGGTGGAACAAGGTGGATTCCAGCCTCCTGACCACCCTTTTGAAGTCCTCCAGATGGATTACATTCAGATGGAGCGATGTCGAGGTTTCAAGTATGTCCTTGTAGTTGTATGCGCTTTGTCCAGATGGACGGAGGCATATCCAGTTCCAGACTACACAGCCGCGACCACTGCCAAGCAGTTGGTTCGTGAGTTCTTCCCCCGTTATGGACTCCCTAGAGTCGTATATTCTGACAACGGCCAGCCATTCTCATCTGAACTCATGAAGCATGTTTCCCTGTTGTTAGGGTACCAGTGGAAGTTCCATTGTGTACGCCATCCTGAAGCAGCTGGTCTCGTAGAGAGACATAATCAGACCCTGAAAATCCGAATTGCAAAGGTTTGTCAAGAGAAAGGTGTGGACTGGCTCGTAGCTCTGCCAGTCGCTTTGTTTTATATGCGCATGGTCGCACATTCCAGATCAGGTCTATCCCCGTATGAGGTCGTTTTCGGCCGCCCCCCTAACATGTGGGGTACTCCTAGACCTCGAAGTATTACCGATGTTTCAAGTAATATGCTGACAGATTACCTAGCTTCCTTGATGTCTGCCCTCAACTCTTGTCGTTCACAGGTTGCCGCCGCATTTCCAGACAATACCGAGGTGGCACCGCATGAAATCGTTCCAGGATCCATGGTCCTAGTGCGAAATTTCGACCGCTCAAGTCCACTGGAGCCTCGCTGGAAGGAGCCTCGACAGGTCCTCCTCGCCACCCGTACAGCCGTGAAGTTGGAGGGACGCAAAGGCTGGGTGCATCTTTCGCATATAAAGAAATTTTATGGATTGAAGCCAGTCTCAAAGAACATTGCCCAGGATTCAAAGGACTGCCAAAGTACTATTCTTAAGGACTGTCCCGCAAAAGACACTGATACTGCACCCTCCCTGTTAGAGAAAACTCCGCAACAGGAGTATAAGCTTAAGTTAAGGTCTAGTAAAATAAGTCAGCCAGTTTGATTGTCTAAGTCCTCCCCTACATGAAACGGTTAGACCGGTTTCTGACATGTATAAAATAGACCCCCATAGTGAGAGAGTTAGTCAAAACTCAATCCGATGTATCGTTTTTCTATGTTTCATATTATTTCTCAGTATTATGATTTCCTGCACCAGTTATGCATTTTATCTGTATTTTCCAGTTTCTCATGTAAATAAGTCTTCTAATGCTACAGTAGAGCACACGTTTAGTGATCTGCCTCCTCATGAACTCTCTTACCGCCTCGCTATGCGTAACAATTCCTTTATCCGCATGTTACATTATTCACACCAGACCAGCAATGCCACTAATTGTTGGGTGTGTGGTCGACTCCCCCCTTTCCAGACACCGAAGGGAGTTCTGCCACTCTTTCCTTATCCATTTTCACATAATGGTTCGTGTGGAGCATGGTCCACGTTAACGTCATCTTTAACAGATATGTCTTTTCTTAACAGTACATGTTTTCCAGACAAGCAAGGTCTTCCCCACAGAACAGGGTTAGATCTAGAAAACGAAGTTTACAATTTAGGTAATTATTCTTCGAATTTCATGGTCCTGAATGTTCAGTCTGATACTACTCCAGACTTACCTACTATTTCAGTACTACCAGTCAAAGGCGAATTATGTGTTAGAAATAATGGTTCCGTACATGTAGGACATAGCGATTGTACTACTATAGTCAAATACAGTGACAGTGGGAAATCTATTTTCAAAGCTTCACGTCATTCTTATTTTATTTGTGGTCAGACCGCATATGTTCGTCTGCCCCTCGATTGGGAGGGAACCTGTTACATTGCCTTCCTACTGCCACCAGTTTTTCTAGCCCCACCCGACTACCATAGGAATTCCCACCTAGTACATACAAGACACAAGAGAAACCTCCCGATTGTCGATTATACTGAAACTACTCTAGAACAATATATAGATATCAATAAAGGTGTCTTTCCTTATTTAGGTACAGTTGTGAATAGTAAACTGATACGTAGATTAACCAGAACACTCGAAGCAGTAGTAATTGAGACTACTTCTGCTCTAAGTAATTTAACCGAAGAACAATCCTTTATGAGAATTGTCGTGCTCCAGAATCGTCTCGTCCTTGACGTCATATTGGCCGATAGGGGCGGGGCCTGTAGAGTCATCGGATCTAGTTGCTGCATTTTCATTCCAAATAACGCGCCGTCTGTTTATTCAGCTATAACCAGACTCCATAAAATTGCCCATCTGTTACACCAAGATCCAGGCACCTGGACATGGTCCGGTTGGTTCTGGACTATAATTTCCGCTTGGGGATGGAAAGTCTTGTCCTTTCTAGGTATTGCAGTAGCGATCATATTCAGCTGCTGCCTCTGTATACAATGTGGCCCTGCGATTTGCGGCATTTGTGCTACCTCTTGTATTCCTAGTCCCAAGCCCCGTTCTAAAACACGTTCCCAGAAAATTCGAGACGAGCAAATGATACTGTATGAAATGATAGATGGTATCATGAATATTGATGTTTCCTGATGGAAACGTAGTGACAAGGAGGGAATGTGGAAAAGTAAATTTTGCCATGTTCTGTGTCCCTACGCGTCATCCATCATATGTTATCTGTGCATGATTAATATGCATATGTATTCCCTATGTTCGATTAATGACGCAATTACAGTTGTGTCCATCTCTAGTATGTCCATTTCCAGTTCTCGTGAATACTACGAATATCAGGCCTATGTAAAGCTACGTTGCCACGTTTCTCAGTGTGCACGTTATACCATTGTAAAGTCCCGGTTTCTAGGCCTCAAAAGGGCCCGGACACCAGATTCAGCTCCTGTCCCCTGAAGCCCTCGCTGAGGAGCGATACAGCCCCCACCTGTATCCTCGACCCTTCACTTACTTCCTGCCTCGCAGTGCCCGGCTCAGCCTAGCTCTGCCTCTGAGTCTGCCAAGAGTATGTTATGATTCCAGTTATCAGTTCAGTCCTCCTTCTCTGCATTCCTAAAGCTACTGAATCGCATCAATAGTTTCCGTCATTGTCTAGCCTTTACGTCTCCACGTTAGAGAAATACTGCATTTAATGGTCATTTAATATTCTTCATCACGCACTACATGTAGAATAATGCATGCTCCAGTCTTAGAGTCTGTTCGCCTTTACCCCGATAACTTTTGGATTCCATCAACATGTTCTCTAAACATCAGATACTAGATACTGCTTAGGTACATGTCGCCCTGACTCTCCAGACTTCAGTCTCTGCTCCTAGCACAGAGTTCGAAGCCCCCAGCTTCTCCTAGTAACACGTCTTTGCCAGTTTGCGCGCACCATTAGGTCAGAGGTCCCTGCTCCTTAGGTAGCCCCCTCCATGTTTCCGCCCCATTCATGACATATTCTGTTACGTTTGCATCACATGTCTATGTATACGCCTCTGTTACACCTACTTTCACCCTTATCTTTCGCGACTGCTATTGATCACACCCACTGCTCCGCCTATCGTATGTATTGTAATGCAACTGTTTTAGTATATATGATCGTGTATTGTTATTAAATGTTAGCGCGCTCATCCCAGATCCAGCCCCAGCAGCTGCTGGGCCCTGCCATCCTATTCCTATGCAGGTTGTCCCGCTCCTGTCCTTTATGCTGTAATAAACCTGCAAAAACTCCTACTACCTCGAATCTTGACTCTTATTTATTGAGCTATCTGTTATTGCTATATCCAGACAAACCTAGATCCGGTATTATTTATTTATATACCACAGTGCGGGTCAGTCCACCTCTGCTCCTGCAGCATCCACCTCAAAGCCTTCCTAGTCCGAGCTTTGGGGTGCACCCCACACGGGTGGGCGGCAGGATTCAACATCACCTGCCCCATTGGCGTTCTGTCACCTCGGACAGGTGGGTGCTGCAAATCGTCCGAAGGGGCTACTCCTTCCCCTTCGAGTCTGCCCCTCCAGCCATGCCACCTCCGTTCCGGCGCATGTCAGGGGATTACTTTGCGCTTCTCCACAGGAAGTCGCGGCCCTCTTGGCCAAGGGGGCCATCAAGCGCGTTCCTGGGCCAGAAGTAGGATGTGGTTGTTATTCTCACTACTTTCAGGTCCCCAAGAAGGAGAAAGGGGGCCTGCGCCCATCTTGGACCTCAGGAACGTCAATAGCTTCATCTGTAAGGAGAAGTTCAAGATGTTAACTCTGGCTCAGGTCTTGGCTGCCCTCGACCCTGGAGACTGGATGCTAGCGTTGAACTTGCAGGATGCATATTTTCACATCCCCATCCTGCTTGCCCACCGGCATTACCTGCGGTTCACGGTAGGCCAAGAGCACTTTCAGTTTGCCGTGCTCCCCTTCGGCCTTACCAGTGCCCCTCAGGTGTTCACGAAAGTGATGGCGGTGGTCTCAGCTCATCTGCGCAGATCAGGGGTTCCAGTCTTCTTCTATCTCGATGACTGGTTGTTAATGGCGGGCTTGCCCAGGCAGTCGTCTCCCACCTTCAGATTACGGTCGAGCTCCTGCATTTGCTGGAGTTCTCCGTCTACGTGCCGAAGTTGCACCTGAGTCCCTCTCAGAAGCTCCCCTTAATCGGCGCGGTTCTGGATTCGACAATGTTTCGGGTTTATCCTTCCGAGCAGCGAGTCTGGGATATTCAGGCTATGATTCCGATCTTCCAGCGTCTATCCCAGGTATCAGTCAGGATGACCCTCCGGCTCCTGGGCCTGATGGCCTCCTGCATCCTGCTAGTGCAACATGCAAGATGGCATATGTGGGCTCTGCAGTGGGACCTGAAGTTCCAGTAGGCACAGCATCAGGTCAACCTGTCCGATCATGTCCAGATCTCAGAGGGCACTGCACGACAATTGCAGTGTTGGCTCACGAATCACGTTTGGGTCAATGGCAAATCCCTCTCCCTTCCTCAACCGGAGCACACAGTGGTGACGGATGCGTCCCTCCTGGGATGGGGTGGTCACTTAGGAGAGGCGGAGATCAGAGGCCTCTGATCTCCGACGTAGTCTCGGCTTCATATCAACCTTTTGGAGCTTCGGGCGATCTGACTTGCACTGAAAGCATTCCTCCCTCTGTCCGGGGAAGTGTTGTGCAGTTGTTCACGGACAACACCACCGCCATGTGGTATTGCAACAAACCGGACGGGGTGGGGTCGTGGACCCTATGTCAGGAGGCTCTGCACCTATGGACATGGCTGGAACATCAAGGCATTACCTTGGTGGTTCAACACCTGGCAGGTTCTTAACGCCAGGGCGGACGAACTCAGCAGCTGATGCATGATGGATCACGAAGGGCGTCTGAACTCGGACGTGGCGCAAGGTCTTTCTGCCTTGGGGAGAGCCTTGGTTAAATTTATTTGCCACTGAAGAGAACTTGCAATGTCATCAGTTCTGCGTGTTGGAATTTCCAAGGCGGCACTCGCTCAGCAACGATTTTAGTCGCGGGTGGAGTTGTAGTCTCTTGTACGCCTTTCCGCTTATACCACTTCTGCCCAGAGTGCTGAAGAAGATTCGGCGCGACCGGGCCCAAGTCATCCTTTTGGCTCCGGATTGGGTACAAAGATACTGGTATCCTGAGCTACTCAGCATGGCGATTGATCCCCCGATCTCACTGCC